>NC_067202.1:3999457-4299457 GCF_000699445.3 Schistosoma haematobium | reverse complement strand
ACCTTTTAATAAATCACTTGAATTTTATAAGAAATGGATTTTTGTGGATATTATAGTAATTTAATAGTTGAGATCATGAGTCAATTGAAGCTAGATCACCATGGAAAATGTGGAAGCACAGGACGACCGTTTCATCATAGTACAGGAATCCTCAGCAGTGCGCTTCCACGACCCTGCCTCGCGGGACTCGAACCCATGACGTATCGGTCTCTCACGAACATTTAACCACTGAGCTGGCATCCAACAGTGTTAAAGTATAACTTCAACCAATTCACGAAATCGCGCCACTGTCCACCATTGTCTTCAGTCAGTTACTATCTCACAACACATCTAGTTGAACTCCATATTGGTCTAGATTTAATTGACTCATGAATTCAACTAGTAAAATATCTTTTAGTTTATACAGAATAAAAGGGTTGTATCTAACAATGAAGTCCAGAACACTGATTTCATTTTATTTAGAACCCTTCAGGCGGATGCACCTGTATCCAAGTATCAGTACTTACATTCAAACTAGAACTCAGTAGCTTTCATTTCAACAAGTTCAGTCTTACAGATACTATGAATTACTATCCAAAAATTAAATTATTAATCTGTTCATGTTGAGTATTGCCCAGTATCATATATTCAAAATTGATTAGTAACCAGATAAATGATTTATTGATAACTTGGTAGTTTATAAACAGTTTTCAGATTTATTATAAGTTCATGGTAAAGTTAAATTATAAGGGTGAAGTAGAGGGATTATGTAAATGATCTTGATACTTGTATGATTGCATTAAAGTTGATATCAATTCATGATCAAAACAAACTTGTACTTAATTAATGAATGAAATTTCAAAATGTACATTTTAGAAAAAATCAAAGTTATCCATAAATTACAATGTAAACATTAAAATCTGTTTATGAGTTAAAATTCAGTCAATAAACAGTAACTATTCAAGAAGATCTTTTATTTCATCATCGGTAGATGACATCCTGTTTTGTTATGTGTAGTGACTTGGAAGTTATATTTATGTTCATCAATAACTCTCAGTTATAGTCCAGCATCATCATCATCCGAATCATCATCCGAGTCATCATCCTCATCCAAATCATCATCTGTAATCTTTATCTTCTCATTTTCATCGTATAAATCGAAATATTTCCTGTAGTAAGTATCAGTTTTCTATGGTTTTAACAATAAAGTGACCTAAATCATTTCATGTCATTTTATTTTATTCAGAGAGAATATATTCCATTGAATAATAATTTAATGACTTTTTGTATTATGATCATTATGAAATTTAGAAGGAATCAATCTGACTACGATTAAGAACAAGATTATAAATTACCTTTAAAAACTCTAACCAGAACAAGTTATTATGTATTTTTATAACTAAAATTAACTTGGACTTGAGAATCATTGAAAGTTAGGTAATGTAGTTTGTTTTGTATCGACTCAGAGTTTGTGTGTGTGTGTGTGTGTGTGTTAATTAATATTATGCACTTCACGGTATTGATGTAGTTTTATTCTCTGATCTGGAAGGTTTGATCGTGGAGCTTTCATAGTTCTTCTGAACAACATCATTAGCATAAACTTCAAGTAGAAGTCTATAGGTCATTGATTTTGATCCTCTGCATGTGTATGTGTGTGTGTAAATATGCCTAACAGTTGTGGCTTTGAAGTAATCCTCCGATTTTTTCAAAATATACCCACAAAATCTGTTCAATACTTTCTAATGTTCCATGGTTTTCTTTTTCTAGATGATAATCGTTTACTCTCAAGTAATCAATTTTGAAATTAAACATGGAGATCAAGTGAAAACCTATGACCAGTGGAATTCAACCCAATATCACAAATGGATTAAAGTTAGAAATGTAAACTAGTTGTTGCTAGGTCAGGAGTTTGAATGTTAAGTTCATTTTAACGAGAATTTATAGTCTTACGTTCGATTCATGATGAAGTTGTAGATACATACTTCTGGAGACTAGATCCATCTTATACTACAACTAATTGGCACTTTTTTTTAGGGATTGTCTGCTCATCATGATCTAAACTTCTGAAATTACTATCCTTACAACTTTAATCATTCTAATATTCAAATTTACAAAAGAAGAGCGAAAAAACAAAGTAGAGAAGAAGTAAAGAAAGAAAACAAGTGAGCAACATAGAAACGATACATAAAATCAAATAGTGGATTAGAGTTTTTTTGTGTTTCACAGTTTTTCACATCTATTTACTCATTCATTCATCCGTTCATTCATTAATTTACTGTCATAACACATAACCATGATGCATATATAATGGTTGATGTAAAAAAGAAACCAGTATAGAGAAAAAAAACAGGATAAAAAAAGAATGCTGTTTCATCCTTGAGTAAATTGTGAATTTTCCATTTGTTTGTTTGTTTTTGCCTAGAACTTTTTAGAATTTATATCGATTAATGGTAGACCACGATTGAAAACTTGGAAGTACTAGATGACCGTTTTGTTTTTCATTGTGGGACTCCTCAACAGTACGCATTTGTAGATTGGTTGATGTTAGAGATTAACACTGCGGTCTAGAGATTAAGTGTTCACGTGCGAGATTGAAAACCCTGAGTTTGGATGCCACGAGCAGGATCGTGGATACGCACTACTGAGGAGTTCCATAATAGGACCAATAGGTCGTCCAGTGCTTTCAGGTTTTCAATGGCTGTTTAACATCAATCAATTCATGATCTCAATCAAAAACTTAATAATCTCTACAACCCTATACTGATAATTTCCATGTGCTCACTAGTGACTAGTTTCGTGAGGGAATTCTCAGAGTTCAAATGAGAAGCCGTGACCAGTGGGTTGAGGCAGATATCTACCTCAGTACATTAGAAGATGGTCGAACAGTTGCGTCGATTGGTTGAAGCTAGGCATTAATACCTATATTCTAATGGTTTAGATCATGAACCGATTGATGTTATACCATCATGGAAAACCTGGAAGCACTGGATCGCCGTTTCATCCTATTGTGGGACTCTTCAGCAGTGAGCATCCGAGAAATTATATTCACTATGTATGGAAAGGATTCTCATGAAGAAAATGATGTTATTATGTACAGTTGTTGATAAATAAACAGTATTTTGTACAAAAATACCCATATATATTTGTATACATCGATTTCCTCATATTAACAAATTGACTTGAACTACAAATATGAACCCTTAAATTCTAACTCAGTAATGTGAAGTGAACATAATTGCAGTAGGGTTTCGTGATTCTGTTTGAGATTCATGTTGGTACTGTAAATTCACACGGTTGGGGAATCCCGTGATCAGTTAGTTAGTCATTAGTAATATTATTGCATGGAATATGTGCAGTAGTAGTAGTAGTAATAATAATAATAATAATAATAATAATAATGGTGGTGTTCAACCGGGTCTGTCGTGAGATAGTAACTCACTGATGACAATGGTGGACGGTGGCGCAATTTCGTAGATTGGTTGAAGTTAGACATTAACGTCATTGGATGCAAGCTTAGTGGTGTAGAGATTTAGTGCTCGTGCGCGAGACTGATAGATCATGGGTTGAAATCTAGTGAGGCTGATTCATGGATGCGCACTACTGAGGAGTTCCATAATAGGACGAAACGGTCGTCCAGTGCTTTCAGGTTTTCCATTAGTGATCTAGCTTCAATTGACACATGAATTCAACTACTAAATTACCATGATATCCACAAAATCCCTCTGTGATTATAAAATTTTAGTTTAGGAATCGGCAGCTTTCGAACTCTTATTGATTTCCAGTGATATCACATATCGATGCCAACGTATGACAAAAAATATCTTCATAACATGAAACCAGTTATAAACGATAGAATATAACATTACAGTTTATTGGTATTTGAGTGATTTAAGATTAGATTGAAATTGCATAGTGTTCATACAAATATTACAAGTAATTTAGCCTAGCCTAATCAAATTACAACTTCATCAGTCCGAGCAATCAGATAATAAGACATTGCTTATAACCAAGTGAACAGTTATTAGAAATATTACTGAACTTCAAGAGATTGGTTGAAACTTGAATAGTATGGCAGTAATATCATGTGTTTATCTTGAATCATCAATTTTTTTTTCAGTGTTTCAGACAAATCTTACTGACAAGTACCAAACAGTTTAACTAGATCCAGGAGTATTTACCAATTAAAGAATGTGCAACTAAGAAAACGTTATTTCGAGTAGGCAGTTGGGTTTTTTTCCAAAGATGTATTAGCTAATGTTTGGTCATTAAAAGTAATAGACAGAACTCTCTCGCTCTTATCAGGAATGTACGTCTTCAATCTTGACAGGACTGGTGCTCATTGCTGTTTAAAAATCTCAATAGTGACATCGATTGTCATATTAGAGAATATAATTTCGAATCCAACAAAATACATTAGTACCTTCTGACTGTATACATCCACCTAGAACTAGAATAAAGTAAACTTTAATGTATAACTATTCACCTAATCGAATACATTCAACACCTGGTCAACAAACTTCAATCAACCTTATAGATTAGACATCCGGCTCATTAACCGGGTTGGTGGATATGGAGGATCCACCTAGGGAAATTAGAAAACTCTGATTTCAAACTAATAGTGTACATGGGCTCCAGTATCCTGAAGGAACAAATGGCGTATGAATCAATCGTTGGTCACCATTTACCATGAGATTGCATCTCCTGATGTTGCTCCACTGCTTTGTGCATCAGACCTTTAGGTCGAAGGCTCCGGGTGTGGCCCTCTAAGAAAACCATCTTTTTCGGTCTTGGCACCTGGGCAGTATCACAGCCCATACACAAATCAATTGACTTGTGTGGCACATATGTATTCGGTGCCCCTTCGTATCAATATTTATATGTTCAAATATTATAGATTAGACAATAAGCTTGGTAATTACTGCCTCAATGATCAATGAATACAGACAGCAATTAGATTTTATCATATAAAACCTCTTACCTACAGATCCTATTGATTGATTAACAGTTCAATTGAAAAAATTACAAAATTATTTTAGACATAACAATTCAGGGTAATTCTTCACTGATTGGACTCATTTCAAGTATTACTGAAACTAGAGGATACTGGATAGTTGATTTGCTCTTGTATGGGACTCCTTACTAATACACTGTTATATTCGGTCGTCGCTGATTGCTGTGCTGGAAAAACAAAAACGCTGATCACTTATACTAGGAACGAGGGACTCCTGCGATTCCCACGATGTGAAAGTAAGAACATAAAGACTGGTATAAGTGAAAATTTATTAGCCCCAAAACACGACGACGACAACGAATCAATATCGTTTAAAATACACTCATTTATATATTGATTTTACACCCATTTTTGATTAATAATTAGGATTAAATCACATACTCAGTTATAATAAATCACAGACTGTAAGCATAGTTCATGTCAACTGAATACAAGAATATCTCGTGTATTATACAGAAGAAAGTATCATACTGGGATAACAGTAACAAATACTACACTGAATGATCCTCACATTGAATCAAAACGGATGTTGAATGTTGAATAAAACTCATAATGAGTAAATCAATCGAAAATTGATTTTTCTTTACATCATATAATACACACTTATGAAGCTTCAAAGGATCTAGATGAGTTCCTGAAATTCTTTTGAGAAGTCATGACCTGATGGGTTCGAATATGTTACAAGTGAAACAGCAAAAACTAACTGAATAGGATAAATATCATGTTATAACATGAATGGATTGAAGTTGAGACTGTGTACTATTGAATGTGGATTGCGTCATTTAATAGTCTAGCGACCACTGTGAAACCTGCAGGCATTCGGTTCAATTTTCAAACGAGTCTGAGTAACATTCTAGGGAGAAGGTGCTATCCAGTACTACATGATTTTCAACGGATCCTCAAATGAGACCAACCTGTGAAGAATACCGTTTATAATTGTTTTATTCAACATTATGTATTTAGTTACAATAAAGAATCTTCAGCAAGAAATATTTGAGACTGTATTAAGTTCCACTTTAATGAAACTTTGATGCAAATTAACAACAGTCTTTCTATGTCAGCAATTTATTGCCTTTTAAGATTAGTAACTGTCGGTAGGTGGTGGTATGATTATTTTTGGAGGTGTTATATTCTCTGAACTAAATTGTTGAATTCTAAAGTGTCACAAGGAAAGCCCTCACATGGAATCCTCAAGGCCAAAGGAAAAGAGGAAGACCAAAGAACACATTACACTGAGAAATGGAGATAGACATGAGGAAAATGAAAAAAAAATTGGACAGAACTGGAAAGGAAGGCCCAGGAAAGAGTGGATTAGAGAATGCTGGTCGGTGGCCTATACTTCATTAGGAGTAACAGGAGTAAGTAAATAAGTAAAGCTTTCGTTGTTTTTTCTAAACAACAGTACAAAATAAAGTGAGTTGTTATTGATTTCTTCATAACTGACAAACATCTTGTTCTGTTAATATGGAATTCGTTGAGATTTTGTCTAAAATTATCAAACCTTTATTTGTTTATTTGTTTTGATTGTTTCCATGCGTCGGCGTGATCTACAAAATAATTACAATAACTGAGAAAAACACTATAGTGGATAAGGAGACTACTCCACTGTTGGACATTTCATCAATGTCAGCTAGTTGTTAAAAGGCATAACCTATCTTCATTTATATCAATACATGTAGACAGTTGTGAACATGGACTTGGCTAGGAGATTATCAGAAATATAAAGAAAATCAGAGAATTCTTGGAAGCATGATACTCGAGTCATATAACAATCAATCAAACAACACCGAACTAGACTCAACTTGTCAGTTCAATAAGGGGAATGATAAGTAACTTCAAGATCAGAAAGCAGGTCATAGGAGTAAAAAATTAATCTAAATGTAGAAACAGTACCACCATACTAACGGACAACAATCAATCAAAATTCATGTCAACAAAACATGGTGTTTTTAAGCAAAGATGGAAAGTAGCTAACAAGAGACTGATCAATTGCAGTCCAAAATAACAATGGGAAAATATAAGTAAATAACATCAAGTGAATTTAAACTTCACCTGATTGCACAAGCAAGTGGCTATCAGAACTCAGTAGCTGAGTGGATAACGCAATGGCATTTGAAATGAACGGTACTGGGTTCGAGTCCCAGAGTAAACATCAACTAAGATGCAGATACATCCAGCTGACGAGTCGCAAATAGGACGAAACGCGCGTCCTGGATTCCACTACTTAGAATGCTTGTGACTTAAGGCAATATCGAGGCTATCTGCACAAGATACATATACGTCAATTGCAGTCCTAAACATCAATGGTAAGATTCAAGCAAAACAATACCAAGTGAATTTATACTAAGAGCTATTTACTCTGTACACAAAGGAGGTTGTATACATTTTGTGTGATAGGTTCGTCAACATTTCGGTAAAAACAAGATAATTTTGAAAGCAAAAAAGAAGAGATAGTTTTATCGTTTTGCAAAACGAACATAGATTAGTTAAATAACCATAAAAAAATAAAAACTCAGGAAGTATTGAACAGTCGATTCACGCAACTATAGGTTATCGATAAGATTTAACAGGAAATGATATGGATGTTGACAAACATTGAGATACATTTACGTAGAAATAATGATAAAATCACCAAACTGTATCACAAGGCAAACACTAATTTGGAATCCTGAATGGAAGCGGAAAAGAGTACGGCCAAAGAACACATTGCGTTGAGAATTGGAAGCAGACATGAAAGGGATGAATAGTAACTGGAATGAGCTGGAAAGGATTACCCAGGACAGGATTAAATGGAGAGTGCTGGTGGCTGGCCTATGCTCCTCCACGAGGAGTAACAGGTGTAAGTAAGTAAGTAGTAAGTAAGATGGATCCGAAAAAGGACAAAAGTCAAGTCTTGGATTCCGCTGATAGCTACAATTTACCTATTAAAAAACGTCTAACCATAGCAATATCAAGGCGATCAGCTTAAGATTCACCATATGCCAATCAAGATCGATCAAATGTAGTTCATAATAATAACAACGGGAAAACTCAAATACATATCGAAAGATAAGTTCCTTTTGAAATGAGTAGTCAGCAAACTGACAAACAAACAGGAAGTGAGTTGACATATTCTCAGTATGTCAAATAAGATAGAATCCATTAGTGTGTACATGTATTGAAAATGGATGATAAGAATTTGATGAATATCCAGTTTTTAAAGTTTCAACCATGAATTGACCTTAGCTAGACCACTAGTAAAAACCAGGAAGCACTGAAAAGTTGTTTATTTCAAATACGAGATTATTCAAAAGTGAGCGTTCACAACCTCATTATGGGGATTCGTCATTTAAATGATAAGAATTCTGTAAACTTGACGAATCCCCTATGATAATATTTAAGAGATGTTTTCAAATTACTGGCTTCAAAATACAATTCCTAAAGTCAGAGTGAAAATCGGCGACCTTTGAACTTCAGAAATATTGTGTATTGGGGAGTTATCTACCTTAGACAATTCAAGAGGATCGCCTATTATCATGAACTGACTAAAGTTAGACATGAATATCAGTTAACGTTGTCCCAGTGGTCTAAACGTTAACTGTTGGCAGTGAAACCTGACTGTCCAGGTTTTGATTACAATTATATCGTGATTGTGTACTCCTGAGAAATCACCTACTTGAACGAAACAGCTTGCAAATACTTTTCGGAGTCCAACAACAGTTTAACTAAAATCAATTCATGGTTTGATCTTCAAAAACCAAAGTTCACTAGACTTAAAATATTTACTTCATAATCATTCAGGATTTCATTGATCCGTTAATCATAAGACATATCACAGTACAATTTATTTCCACTATGGGGTTTTAGAGCTTGTTAATTTTTTGACTGAGATCATGAATCGATCAATGTTAGACCATCCATGAAGACCTGGAAACAGTGGACGACCGTTTCGTCCTATTACGGGACTCCTCAGCAGTGCATATCCACAATAAACTTATATTAGTCAAGTTTCAATAATCAACGTTACTGAAATCCAGTTGGTTCTCTTACATGCTTCAATGATAAGATACAAGTTACAATCCCTTATGATAATAATTCCTGAAGGGAATTACTTTATGCATTATTCATTATTTGAAATGGATTAAAGTATAATCTACTGATGAACTAATCAGGTTTAAGATAGTAGGCATCGTAATGACAGAAGCTTTATATCTCATTAAAAGATCAGTACAGAATCTGTAAAACTTACCAATAATTAGTGACTAGAAGACTGAAAATTAGCAAGTAGAGGAAAACTAAAGAATGATTTATTAGATCTTGAGAGTTAATTGAAGGTTCTTAATGCTTAAAATCGAGGAACTATTTGAAAATGGATTCATTCATATGCTTACGAAGCGTTTACCCACTGGATTCTTAACGATTATTTCTAACTGAATCTCTTAATTGTAATTCTTAATAACAATGAAAACTGTTGTCTAAGGTTCTATACAATGTAGTATAGATATCTGTATATCATCTGAAATCATGTTTGACTAAAATAGGACATAACCTTGCAAAGGGTTATTTCAAAAGTCATTGAATATTATCAATAAAGCATAATTTCATCATGAAATGCTGTAAATTGAGTGCGATGGAAGATAGTCATAATCTCATTCAATAAAGAAACAACTACCTTATACATTCCTGTTTTGATAATTGGTCTAACTAAGATCGATATATGATTTAACCACAACATTTTCATCATTTTCACAGAACCTCCAACATTAACACAAGCCCAATGATTAGAATTATCATTATTATCAGAAAGGGTTCGTGGAGATTCTCGTAATTTAAACGGTTGAGATCATGAGTCAATTGAAGATAGACCACCATGGAAAGCCTGGAAGCACTAGACTACCGTTTCGTTCTGTTGTGGGACTCCCCAGCAGTGCGCATCCACGATCCCGCTTGGCTAGATTTGGACCCAGGACCTATCAGTTTCATGCGTGACCGCTTAACCACTAGACCACTGAGCCAGCCGGTATCCAACGGTGTTAATGTTTAACTTCAACTAATCTACGAAATTGAACGACACGTCCTCCATTGTCATTAGTGAGTTACTACCTCACAACTGATCCGGTTGAACTCCACTGGTCCCACAATAGGACGAAACGGCCATCCAGTGCTTCCAAGTTTCCCATGATGGTCTAGCTTCAATTGACTCATGATCTCAACTGTTCAAATTATCATTATTATTATTAAGGTCATTATCACATGTATAACTTAGTTAGATACTGTATAGTCACAACTGATAGTATTAATCCTTTAATTATTATCCAGACATTTTCGCAAATATTGATTATTCTAGATTGAATGATAAATAGACTTTAAAAATGATAGTCACAAAATATTATCAAAGTTACGTAATAAGTAGTATATAAATAATTCAGTAGTGTGGAATATAAACCGAAAGAAAAAGAATCACAAATAATTATAGGTTATAAAATATTATAATAAAATCATTTATCAAGTTATATCCGGTCAACAAATGAATAAGAATGTAGCAAGTTTCTTTTGAAGATATAAACTACGGTTATAGATTTGAAATATGTATAGCTTTTGATATGTGTGTTTTGAGATGATGGAGATTTATAACTTGGGTGAATGATTTCGATGGAGTATTTTTGTTATCTGACCTAGATAGTTTGGTCGTGGAGCTTTCACTGTTCTTCTGAACAACATCAGCAGCAGCATAAACTTCAGATGGAAGTTTGTGTATTGCTTCAAGTTACCAGATCATATCTATCCATTAAGATAACAAGATTATTAAGATAAATCTTAGGCTAATAGAAGTAATATTAGTATTCATATTCATAGAAGGAATTCAATAAAATAACAAAATTCTTAGTTGATCTACTGGAAATTAAACAGTACGTATATCTGAATTACAGATGAAGACAACTAATGCAGCAGCAGCCTCTACATCGGTAGGTCTCAATATACCTAAAGGAAAAAGCATGATCTTCAAATACAGCACGGAGAACACTAACACAATCACACTTGATTAAAAAACTCTGGAAGATGTGGAATTTTTCACGTACCTGGTCATCATCAGCAATAAACAAGAAGGATCTGATGCAGAGATAAACGTGAGGATTGACAAAATAAAAGCCTTATTCCTACAGTTGAAGAACGTATGGAACTCAAAATAACTGTCTATCAACCAATATCAAAGTCACAATCTTTAATACGAACGTCAGGATACTTCTATTATATGGAGCTGAAACTTGAAGCACTACTACAATCATAATCAAAACAGCACAAGTATTTCTAGACAATTGTCCACGTAGGATACTGAATGTCTGTTGACCGGATACCATCAGCAACATCCTCCTGTAGGAGAGAACATATAAGCTTCCAGAAGAGAAGGAAATACGGAAAAGACATTGAAAGTGGATAGGACATACATTAAGGAAATCACCACACTGCATCACTAGGCAACCACCAACTTAAAATTTTGAAGGGAAACGGAAAACAGGAAAGCAGACATGAAAAGAACGAGGGGTAACCAGCGTAAGTAAGTAAGCAAGCAAGTAAGTAAGTAGGTAAGGAAGGAAGGAAGGAAGGAAGTATGTACATTTACATTATTATGATCGATTATGATTCATATCATCTAATATCGCCAAATATTTGCCCATAATAATTATGATTATTATAAACGTTACTAGATTTACATTGTTTGTCTATTCTTGTTTAACAAAACAAGAGAAAAGTACCATATGATTCATGTATTATACATATTACATATGTACGATTGAAGATGTTCAAATGAAGAACACCACTGAAACGAAATTTATCGTAAAATGTTTCATTGAGAACCTTTTCCTTTCTACCAAACATTTAGCGACGAACAAAACGATTATTATTATTATTATTATTATTATTATGAGGAATCGAATTTCTGGCTTTCTATTATGTTTGAGTCGTCGCAATTGTTGTGCCGGAAAAAGCCGCTGATCACTTACACTAGGAACGAGGGACTCCTGCGATTTCCACGATGTGAAAGTAAGAACATATAGACTGGTATAAGTGAAAATTGATTAGCCCCCAAACACTATGACGAGGACGACGAATCGAATCTAGTCTAAAATACACTGGTTTATATATTGATTTTACACCCATTTTTGATTAATAATTAGGATTAAATCACATACTCAGTTATAATAAATCACAGACTGTAAGCATAGTTCATGTCAACTGAATACAAGAATATCTCGTGTATTATACAGAATAAAATATCATACTGGGAAAACAAATCAAATACTACACTGAATGATTCTCATGTTGAATCAAAATGGATGTTGAATGTTGAATAAAACTCATAATGAGTAAATCAATCGAAAAATTGACTTTTCTTTCCATCATATCATTTTCATATTAGTTTAACTATACTAATCAACAAAGATTTAATTTTATTCCGCTCTCGTTCCGCTAAATGATTATTCTACACAATTTTCTTTAATTCCAGTGGTTAAGATCGTGAATCACTTGAAGCTAGACCATCATGGAAAACTTGGAAACACTAGACGGCTGTTTCGTCCTCTCGTGGGATTCCTCAGTGGTGAAATTACTACAATCTCCACAAAACCCTCTTCTGATACTATTCAACATATGCTCAGTAAAGACTGGCTTCAAGAAGTATATCCTGGAGTTCTAGTGAGAAGTAGTGACCAGTGGAGTTCAATCGGATCTGTTGTGAGATAGTAACTCACTGAAGACAATGGTGAATATGTCGCTCAATTTCATGGATTAGTTGAAGTTAAACATTTACACCGCTGGATGCCAGCTGGCTCAGCAGTCTAGAGGTTAAGCGCTCGCGCACGAAACTGATAGGTCCTTTGTTCGAATCTCGCACAGGGCGAGGTCGTGCATGCTCACTGCTGGGGAGTCCCACAATAGAACGAAACGGCCGTCCAGTGCTTCCAGGTTTCTCATGGTGGTCTATCTTCAACTGACTTATGATCTTAACCATTGACATTACTATAATATCCTCAAAACCCATCTGATATTAATTTTCTTTAAGATTATGAAAAGCAGAATCTTTAACATTAAGTTCAGTTCAACTCAGAAGTTTATACCATTTTCCGTTTTGCTACTTGCAAGTAGTCTTAATCAATATTATAAAAGGAAATGTGAAATTTTCAAGATTATTATTTGTTGAGATCATGAGTCAATTGAAGTTAGACCACTATGGAAAATGTGGAAGCACTGTACAACCGTTTCGTTCTGTTGTAGGATTCCTCAGCAATGCGCATCCATGAACCCGTCTGGCGGAATTCGAACCTAAAATCCATCAGTCTCGCGGGCGACTGATGATCACAACTATTGAAATCACTACAATCTCAACAAAACCCCTTGTGATATTATTATTTGTATCAGAAAGAAGTTTTTGTGGATATTATAGTAATTTCAATAGTTGAGATCATGAGTCAATTGAAGCTAAATCACCATGGATGCCGGCTCAGTGATCTAGAGGTTAAGCACTGGGATACAAGTACATCTAGGTAAAAGATCCTAAATAAAATGAAATCAGTGTTCTGGACTTCATTGTTAGATACAATCCCCTTATTCTGTATAAATTAAAAGATATTTTACTTGTTGAATTCATGAGTCAATTAAAGCTATATCACTATGGAGTTCAACTAGGTGTGTTGTGAGATAGTAACTCAGTGAAGATAATGGTGGACAGTGGCGCGATTTCGTGAATTGGTTGAAGTTATACTTTAACACTGTTGGATGCCAGCTCAGTGGTTAAATGTTCGTGAGAGACCGATACGTCATGGGTTCGAGTCCCGCGAGGCAGGGTCGTGGAAGCGCACTGCTGAGGATTCCTGTACTATGATGAAATGATTATCCTGTGCTACCACGTTTTCTATGGTGATCTAGCTTCAATTGACTCATGGTCTCAACCATTAAATTATTAAGTAATTAAGTGATTATAAGGTAATGTGCACTAGTTTTTTTTTTGAAGATTATGATTTCATAACAAATCACTGTTAGGATATGGAACTCTTTAGTTGACTCTAATTAGATTGTACGAATGATTGTTAACGAAATATACATCGTGACTATCCTCGTCATCGATCTAACACGCGTTGGTGAATAACGAAATTAAAATAAGTCAAATATGAGAACGGATGTTTGAATATATTTATTTCGACAGAAATCATTCGTATGATCTAATTGGAGTCAGATCCCAGGCCACAAAAAAGAAAACTTTTTATTGAACTAAATAGTCTAATGGCAATTCAGTTGGCCATATTCATTTTGAAAAGGATCGAAGGGTCGCATTCCTACAATTGAAGAATATATGGGACTCAAAACAACAGATTATCAACCAATATCAAAGTCAGAATCTTTAATATGAACGTCAAGACGGTTCTGCTGAATGGAGCTGAAACTTAGAAAACCACTACTATAAACATTATCAAAAATGCACAAGTGTTTCTAAACAATTGTCTACACAATATATTCAATGTCCGTTGATCGGATACCATCAGCAACAGCCTACTGATATTGAGAACAAACCAGGTTTCGTTTGAAAAGGAAATTAGGAAAAGACATTGGAAATGGATAGGACAAACATTAAGGAAATCATCAAACTGCATCACGAGACATGTGTTAACTTGGAATCTTGACGGTAAACGTTAAAGGCGAAAGCCGATGAACACACCACATCAGGAATTGAAGGCAGACATTAAAAGAATGCCTAACAACTGAAAACGACTGAAAATAAGTCTTAGTGATCTAAGATTTATAATAATCAATTAAAATATACAATGACAATATTCAAAGATTTCAAAGAACATAAGAAAGTTGCTTAGTGATCTAGAGATTAGGGAAGAATAAAATGATCGGAAAATAGGTTAAAGAACAAGACAGATGCAAGGAAAAAATTGAAAAAATAAACATTAGGATAATAAGCAACTGATTGCTAAGTAAAAACTAAATGAATCTAGTGGTTAAGCGCTCGTGCGTGAGACTGATATGTCCTGGGTTCGAATCTCGGGAGGCGGGATCATGGATGCGCACTGTTGAAGAGTCTCACAATAAGACGAAACAGTCGTTCAGTCCTTCCAAGTTTTCCATGGTGGTCTATCTTTAATTGACTCATGATCTCAACCATTGAAATTACTATAATATCTACAAAAACCCTTCTGATATAAATTAGAAGAGTTGTTAGAGCTACAAAACAATTAGGATTCTATATTTTCTGTTTTTAATTGGAGTTCAATCTTGAACTGCTTGTATTATTGAAACCTTTAAAGTTTTAGTTCGTGCTTACTTTGAACTAGTTTAATTGACCATGTAAAGTATTTTTAAGGATTAATATTTTAAGACAGTTTGCCTAGAATCAATGAGATATTCGTGTTGAGATGGTCGTAGACTTCTACCTGAAGTTTGTGCTGATGATGTCGTTCAGAAAAACGATGAAAGCTCCACAACCAAACCATCAAGCTAAGAGAACAAAACCCCATCAAAAAAGATATTCGTGTATTGAACTATTTACTACCTTGTAGTTTTCTTCTTCTAACAAGGGAAGCTATATTGCTATGTTGAACTGAAGGTCTCATATGAGACTGGAGGTTTGCCATTGATATTGTGGATGGTTCAGCATTACTTTGACAAGTTTTGCTGACTGTTCATGCACAAAATTGGTTTGCTGGTTAACTGATTAAATTCCTATTAGTGGTTGCTTTTCAGTGTTCTCAAGGGCCACTGTCATTGAGACATTGTAAGGCATGTTGTCATTGCTAACATTAGTGAGTTTGATTAGGTCAACTTTCACCTGTTTGTGCTCTGCATAATTGATTCATGCGATCATTGATTGGAATGACTATATATGTGATGTGAATGTGTATATGAATGATGCGAATGGTTCACCAGGGTGTTTGATGTTTGGTTCTAATGTAAACCAATGTAAAATTACTCTGACCTACAAGGGTATATTATATAACTAACTAACTATAACAAGAGAAGTATTTCCATCTTAGTATTTTGCCTTTAATTTCTAGAGCATTACATTACATTCTCGTAGTCTGTCAAATCCTCTTTTTTATACTTCAACAAACTCAATACGATTACTAGATCCTTATTTCTATGATTATACAACTTCAATGAATGATTTCAACGGATTTCATTCATTTACATGAATAAAGCTTAATTATTACAATAGAAGATTATTCATATTGAAGTACATATTCTACAATCAGTTTGTTTATTAATTTTTTTTATTAAGATCATGAATCGATTGATGTTAGACCATAATTGGAAACCTGGAAGCACTGAACGGTTATTTCGTCCTAGTATGAGATCCTCAACAGTGAGTATCCATTACCGCACTCGCGGGATTTGTACTCATGACCTTCAGTCTTGCATGTAAACGCTTAAACTCTAGATCACTGAGCCGGAATTCAACAGTGTTATTGTCTAACTTCTATTGATTCGTGAATGGTTACGCAATCATTCATTCATTGTCTAAGATAGATAACTGTTTCTACCCAACATGTATTAAACTCCACTGATCATGGCTTTTCACTAGAACTTTAGAAAATCATCTTGGAGTCAATCACTAATAAGGTTAGGGAGATTGTAAAGTTTTCGATTAGCAAATGACTGTTCAGTACTTCCAGGTTTTCCAATAGCGGTCTACCATCAATCGATTCATGATCTCAATCAACAACAAAGAAAAAAGAAAAAACAACTTATGCAATTGGTTCCCTTTATGAATTTAAATAGAACAAGAACAAACATTGATGCAGAATAGTATGAATTCATATTATTTCGAGGTTTCTCGTCAGCTGCTTACAAACCAAAAAATGTGACAGAATTTTTACATTGAGATAGAGTGAAAACAAATGACATAGATGAGTGTAAATAACTGGGTTACAATAATAACTATAAATGTATATATATGTTAGAACAGGTCAGAGGTCAAAAGGAATTAATTCGGGTTGGGTGGTGTAATAATGGAATTGAATAATCATAAGATAGGTTACGTAATAATAATTAAATAAAATTTGAAAAGTTAAGATAATTTAAGAGGATCAGGTGGTGGAAATGTGTGAATAATAATGTGGTTTAAGAATTATGTAATACGGGGGGAGTATAAATACTTTAAAATAAATAAAAAAATAAAAAAAGGGTTATCAGGGTAGTGATAAGTTAATTAAACTCTCTTTTTGAATGCATAAGTCAGGTTTAAGTTTTTTGATCATAATAGCTTCAGCAAAACGGAGGGTGGTCGTACTTCTTTGTCTATTGATAATTTTGAAAACATGCAGAATGTCGATGGTGTGCCCGGTGTCAAGTAGATGTCGAGCTATTGCACTGTTGAAAGCCCTAGTCCCACGCAGCCTCAAGTTTTTTGGAACATGCTCAGAAATGCGGACATGTGCTCTTCTCTCAGTTTTTCCAATCTATGTGCTTTGGCACGTACATGTAAATTGGTAGATGCAGTTGGAGCTACTAAAAAAAGACGGCTTGTCGATTTTGATTTGTTGAAGTGAGCAGTTCGTTTGCCATACTGTCATGCGTTTTGCTGATGGGTAGGTGACTTTCAACGCAGAGTTTATTCTGTGATTGATTATTCCAGCAATTTCATCACCTTTGAAACGTAAGTGTAAGAAGCAGGTTTTTCTTTCTACTCCATCGTATTTTGTATGAGGATTGCTTTTTGCATATTTCTGGATAAATTTCAATGGGTATTCTTGCTTTATTTAAAAACAACTTAACTATCTCCACAACCCCATACTGATAATATTTATTACTTATTTAAAATAAACTCCGATAGAACAATGAGAAGACGGAGTTGATCTGAAAATTGGTGATGTATTGACGTTATACATTCTGAACAAACTGATCACACATGTACACTTATCAGGGCATTTTTATATGAAAATTAATAAAGGTCAATTAAATGAAAGTTCAATTTTTAAAAAAAAAAGGTAACAAAGAGGAGAGAAACAATTTTACATCGTATAGAAACAATAAGAAATTATTGCGTTATCTTAGGTCATAGAATGACTCAAGGATTACCAGGGTAAATTCAAGGTTATGACAAATTGTTTTTGTACACATAAGGGGGGGGGGTAAATCTACGAATAGTCAAGGCTTCAATAGACTTGGGAATTAGTCTTTGACAATTTCTATACAATGTTTTAAAAGTTGTATTAATGTCAATGTTGTACCCTGTTTTAATTATATGTATCGCTATCGTTGAACATGGTTTTCTACTTCCCATGTTGATCGAATCATTTGACACTAATTCGTATTGAAGCCATTTAAACACATGTTCAATGATGCGTGATTGCATTGGTCGATTACTCCTCCATATGTATGTGTATCCACACAAACATGTAAATTGGTAAATACAGTGGGATGTGACGTAATCATTTGTGCATTGTTTAGGTCTGTTTGGAATCATGGGCTTAGACTTTTCAATCACAACCAATTGAACAGCATAATAAGTATTCTCGATGGTTGCTTTGAATCTCTGTATTAAAACTAAACTATTGGATTCACCTTTATAAACTTTTTTCATTGGAACTGAATAAACAAGAGGTCTTGGCATTAACTGACTTTTGCACGTTATTAATAAACTTTAGTGCATAACCATTTGATATTAATGTGTCATTGGAATGTTTAAGTAAACCGAATACACCCATTAAGACATTAAATAAGAAAGATTATTTCAACGAAGAGTCTATTCGTCGGAAAGAGAACTTTTCGCTGAACTAATCTTTCTTAATTAATGTGTGTCAGTAACTTTTCATCTTTTTCAACCGTGTCAGTAGTGCAAATTCATTGAATCCTATTAAAGAGGCACTTAATGAAGCCTTGCTTGTATTGTAATGGACAGAAACTATGGAAATTTAAGTATTGCCCCATGCAAGTTGATTTCTTATAAACTGACCATCTTATAGTACCACCCTTCTTCCGACTCAAAAGTATGTCTAAAAAGGCCAACTGGCTGTTATTTTCTGCTTCATAAGTCAACACGACATCGTTTAGAATCCCATTGAGTTTATCTAATGTTATAATTTGTGACCACCGACTAATGTGCAGTGACTTATCGATCGGATCAAAGACACATAAACCCGTATGAGCAGTCTAGAGTCCTCATCGATCCTGCTTTCCGCCTGGCCCAGCCAGTTAAGTCCAGAACACAAGTCTCAGCCTTTGCAATATGAATTCTTATATTTCAAACATACTGAGTTTATATACCAATCAAACAGACCACAACATACCAATAAAATATGAAACAACATTAGTACAAGAATTAGCCAAATGTGGCTGTGAATGTGGGAGGTAGTAATTAATATACTGTGTATAACTCAATAACGCTAAATCGTATAATAATGGTTCATAGGTCAAAATAAAACTCATAATAAAAGGGACATGAATATGAACAGTTTAGTTACATAACAATTATACGATAAAAATATATTCATAGTATTGATCCATAAATGGATCCCAAAGTTACCATTCATTATGCTTGTCGAGTCCTAACATCTAATAATCGAGAAACCTCAAAAGCTTTATCACATATAACTAGTATATCATCCATGTATATTCTATACAAAGTTACCTCATTAATGAGCTCACTCGTCATATTTTCTACATATGACATAGATACATCAGCTAAGAGGGGTTCCAAAGGGCTAGCCATAGCAACACAATATTTAAAATAAATTATTCAATCAATAATGAACTTACTTTAAATCAGGATCAAATGTATTTTTTGTATTTTTCTTTTATGATCTCATAATTGACATTTGAAAATTGTGTACATCACACACACAAAAAAATTATATTATGTCATATAGAAGATATAGAACTTTTATAACAATTCGGTAAAATTCTATTTTGTTGTTGCTAACTTAGCAACAAAAGAAACTGGGTTTATTTTGTTCCTTTTTTGTTTGTTTGTTGCTTAAATATTAAAAATGTAATTTATGTTGCATAAGTTTGACATTATAAAATAATATAAATGATGATAATGGCTAATATGAATTTGATCAGAATCATTAAAGACTACTTATGTGAAGTAAGTATATTGGTCTTGATTGTATGTGGTTAGTTTTGTGTGTGTGTGTGTGCGCGTACATGTATATGTACAGTCTACATGTACTACACATACACACATATCTGTGAGTATAAGTATGTATGTATTAGGATGACTGACATAAATGAATGATGGATAGACATATATATATATATATCTAGACATATCTACATTCTTGTAACCACTTGTTTCAATCAAATATTTTAATCGAATAGATTACATAATACATTTATATACATGAAGATATAGATGAATAAATTACATGAGTACATGTCTATATATGTGTCTCTTTATAATTATCTCTTGTAACCAAGGTTATCACTATTCCTTTGTGTGTATGCATATTTGGGAATTATATTCATGTAACGAAATAACATGAATGTGTATATACACAAATACATATATGTATACATATCTCGAGAGAGAGAGAGAGAGAGAGGGGAGAAAGAGAACAGTAAGTGAAATCGAAGGTTTTGGGTTCGAATCCTTTTGGTGAGGGATCATGGATGCTCACAGCTGAAGAGTCCTATAATAAGACGAAACAATCATTCAGTACTTCCAGGTTCTTCAATGGTGATTTGTAATCTCAATCAAAAACTTCATAGTCTCTATAATCCCACATTGAAAATGTTCTATTCTTTTTCTATACATTCCATCATCATTAACAACAACAACAACAACCAAAACACCCCTGCTCAAATGATATTTCGTTTACCTAGATTTATTTTTTCGAATGATTTATTTGTTGAATTTTCAGTTTCGATTTTATTTGCTTGTTTTCTTTTTCAAGTTAAATTTTCATAGATTTACATGCCAACTATACTACTATCATTCATAATCTAACTGTTGTATCATATTATGTCTATCCCGATCGTTGTTGCTACCTCATTGTGGTGGTCGGGCTTACCTATCGTGATGAACCAATCGAGCTATAGTGGTTGTAATAATTGTTCATCTAGGTCCTACTATGCCAAATAGATCGTTTGAAGAGTGGTTAAACTAAAAGCAGCTGACCCAAGGTTCCAAGGGCGAAGTCTATAGATTTATTTTATTGCACGATAAAATTGTTATCATGACTTGCGTAATATTAGCCAGTAAAGTAATTGAAATTGAGGTAATTAAAAATAGACTATGATATATAGTTAGTGAGTTGAGTATCAAACTTTGCCCTCAAATAACCTGGTACGGCCGATGGTGTAGAGAGTCCACTCTCCCTCTCGAAATGCTCTCACATGGCCACTTATATACAGCCACTGAAAATGAAGTCATGCTCACTGCCTTCTCGCATAACGGGTGTTGTTTACTAAACTGAGAGAACGAAAAGTGAATGTCCGCCGTTTTAATCGGATTGGTGGATATGGAAGATCCACCTAAAGGAGTTGGAAAACCCTGATTCCAAACCAATGGTAAACATGGGCTCCAGTATCCTGAAGGAACAAATGGCGTGTGAGTCAATCGTTGGTCACCATTTACCATGAGATTGCATCTCCTGATGTTGCTCCACTGCTTTGTGGATGAGACCTTCAGGTCGAAGGCTCCGGGTGTGGCCCTCTAAGAAAACCATCTGTTTCGGTCTTGGCACCTGGGCAGTATCACAGCCCACGCACAAATTAAGTGACCTATGTGGCACATATGTATTCGCTGTCCTTTTCTATCAGTATTTATGTGTTCAAATAAATAAATAAATTTTGAAGGTTACTTTATGGAGAAAATCCTCTATAGAATAGATAATACACGACGTGCAGTGGAATCCAGAACGCACGTTTAGCCCTGTTTTGGATCCATTAATTGGATTTATGTTCATCCCCAAATTGGTGTTCACTCTACGATTTGAACCCAACGCCTTTCATTTCAAACACCAAGAGCGTTATTCACTTAGCTATTGAGTCTGAACGGTTATTCACTTGTACAATGAATATGAATCTCAATCCAGTGACTGATAGTTCTTGGATTATTCCGTTATTGGTAATTCTAACCGAATTTCTGATTAGTCGTAGCTTGCATCCTGTGCGAATCACCTTTATATAACCACTATGTCATAAGTTTTGATAGAATGAATAAATGACACGTTAAGTGTTAAAAGTGCAAGGTATCAAGTTCAAATCCCTAAGCGAACATCAACTCTGAGATGACTGCATCTCTAGCTGATGGGTCCTGAATAGGATAAAACATACTTCCTAGATTCCTTTATTAACCATGTCCCATCGATTGTAAGAAAACTTATGACATAATAGGAATATAGAGGTGATCCGCACAAGATGAACGCATGCCAACACAGATTGGTCAAAAATCAATCAAAATATCAACAGCGGGATCATCCCAAAACTATTATGACTTGAAGTACTGTAAGATTTGTTTATTTGGTTGTTGTTTTTTCAAATTGAACTGATCATATTGAATACTGAAGGCTTGATAAAACAGACATCGGTCAAGGTCTATTAAGAAACAACTTTCATATACTAAATACTTATTTCTGAAGGAAACATTATTTACGAATCTAGAGTTCGAGAGATATATTTTTGGTCACCTCGTTTAGAGATGTCAATCCGGAAAACCCTTCACACACACTCTTTGCACAATTAACCATAGTCTTCTGCTTATATAACTCCAAATAATGGATAAGTGACTACAACTGACCTGTCTAGTGTGGATATACACCAGTTCACCTGTTTGCATGACTTAAAGTATTTAGGATGTTTATCGAGACCATCTGTTGGTTGTATTCAAGAGAATCTTCAAACGTGGTTTAGCAGACTAGAGCATAAATCAATTATGCCTATTATTGTGCAAAGCATTGTTGATTCAGGTGATTCCTACGCCACATTTATTGTTCCATGACTCCGACAACATTTTTAAATCATGGTGAAGAATTTCCTGACAAAACAACACATTTATGTGTAATGAGTTATTAAAGATGATACATAATTGTTGAGTACGACTGAATGTTATAATTGCATGAGACTTGGACAGATTATTAATTTTCATAGTTTAAATCACAGATCGACCTTAGTTAGATGACCACTGAAAACCAGGAGCCATATGAAAGTTATCACATTCTAGTATGAGGCTGCTCAGTAGTGTAAATAACCAACCTTAACAAGAATTCATCTTAGGATCATAGGTTCAATGTTTGATGGCTTAACCGTTAGAAGACTGAGTAAACATCCAATAATACGTATGTCTAACTACAATTAATCAGCCGACGTCATCGGTCGGTAATTGTCTCACATGCGATACAGCTGAAATCCACTGAAAACGTCTTCTTACTAGAATTCTAGGAATTAACTCTACACATTAGTTACTAATGAGCATATGATTATTTTTACTGCAGAGCAGTTTTGGAAATCGATCAATAAATTCGGAAATTTCTATAAAAATACTACTACTACTACTACTACTACATACTCAGCGTTTCCCCTAAATTTAAGATCAAGTGATAATGACATACTAGAGTAACTGAATACATATTTTTCTGGTGTTTTCCGGTAAAACGGTATGGATCTCCGTCAGTCTTAAGCCCTTTATAAGTTCCATATTCAGGTCTTCAGAGCTATTTCTAGAAACAACTCTCATATACTGTTATAATACGTTTGCAAACAAAACCGATGACTAGACGATTACTCACAAGAAACCATAGATCGCAATGATGATAATGATAATAACAATAGTTTTGTATATTGAAAGTGCATAGTTGCCGAGATTGTTGAATTTCATTGAAATTCTGAAACCGATTTAGGTTAAACAACCACTGAAAACTTGGAAGCACTGAAAGCCCGTTTTGTCCTAATACTAGGTTCCTCAGAAACGCTCATCAACCACCCCGCGTGCTTAGATTGAACGAGGGAACTTCAGTCTTTCCTGCGAACACTTAACCTATAGACTAATGAGCAGGTATTGGACGGTGTAAATGTCTAACTTCAACCGAAACACGATGTTGCGCGACCATCTTCCATAGTCTTCGGTGGGCAACTGTTTCGCATCCAACACGGTTGAACTCCCCTGGTCACAGCCTTTAACAAGAATTCCGGGAATTTTCTTTCGAAGCTAGTCACTAGTGAGAGCATTATAGTTGCCAGTAAGAACTTATAGAGATTGTTGAAATTCACTGAAATCCTGAACTAACCTACTTATCGAAAATTTTATTCTATGAATGTCTTCTTCAATAGTCAGTATCATTCAGTCACCTTCAGTGACGAAAGTTCGTCATTATTTCCTTATTACTCGGAGTTTAAATAATACGGTTGTGGATACTCAAGACTTAATTTTGACCAGTCTTTTTTTGGTATATGTATATCCAGTGCAAATTGTCCAGATCTAGTAATTTTGTTAGGATTTTTACAGAATAGATCAATTTTGGCTGTTAATAGAACCCATAGCATGCATTTTGTCCCACTATGACCTCTTCAGCTGGGTGTATTTGTATTCTAATGTACTAGATGGAATAAATTTGTGGATAATGCGTTGGTGTCAAAGTCTTAATACATATGGTAGGATGGAATCATATCCGGCTGACAAGTTCCAAACAAGATGAAACAGACTTTGTGAATTCCAGTGTTAAGCGAAATTCATTTATTCTATAGAAATTAACGCCCCATATTTATCAGCTTCTGATGAACTTGTGATATATCGTTAACATTATTATCCAATATCATCAGTGAGCATTAATCCATTATGCGTATTGACTAAATCAAGAGTTTATTGGCCTAGTAGCGATCCACATTCAATATTTGATATGAACTCAAAAAAACGATCAAACAAACCAAAATTCATTCGATCCAGTCAAACTACTGTGGTCTTCTGTATAATGTATTAAGCTTTCTTGAGTCATTTGAAATTAAAGATTATATCAAAGCACAAATTTTGTGCACAAATGCTATTTGCATTCTTAAGAATTCTGTTCACTTACCATATGGTCAAATGTTTATTTGCCACAAGATAACGTATTATTGTTGTTGGGATGGCTTCTGAGAACTACGACGGAGCCTCAAGAGGCCTTAGAAGAGCCAAAAAGTTCTATCCACTCATAACGTAATGGAACTTTCTAAAATATGAACGTGGCATGCTACCACTGGACAGTACCATAATATGCCTCTTTGCGGATTGGCTGAATTATAATGTTGATATAACAAACGCTAATATCTTGATTTTCTGTACATTTTCACTGTTAAACAACAAGCACTTTCTCCAGTCTTCTGTCTTTTTACTTGCGACTTGGAGGGTTCTGGTGTTCGGGTGCTCAACTTATACGTGGTATATTCAGAATCTAGGCTTTATATATAACAAATATACAGAGAAAAATGGTTAGTTATTACAATAGTGAATTACCTAAGACTCTACAATTATATTCTCTACGAAATGGGATCAAAATGTCTCTCTGAAAGTGTCAAACCAAACAACAAACACTTCCAGCAGTCATTTAAAGAACAGCAATAAATAATTGCTTGATGCTGTCACATTGAATTCAAATGTACATAAATAATGGTACAAAAGGAGCAACGGATAAATATGCGTCACACAAGTCTCTTGATTTTTATATGGGTTATGATACTTCCTGGGTGCTCAAACCAAAGCACTATCAAATCAGATATTTCGGGGGGAAGGGTTCAAAGCATTCATTACAGGACTATCATTAAATATCCACTAAAAGCTACCTTAATTATACTACTCACTAATCTAAATACGAGTAGTGTTATAAATTTCATTACGTTTATTCTTACATTTTATTAGTACTTCACTACATTTTATTAAGTATTAAACAAGTCTAGCCTATTCTTTCTTGAGATTTAGTGTGTAAGTGATACATATCGGATGGTTTGTGAATAGAATTAATTAGTAATTCATTTTGTTTCAATTGTTTGAATCTTCACATTGATGTTTAGGACAGAAATTGATCAGTCTCATATTGACATGCTTCTATATTGACATAAGTCATGAGCATTATAAGCAGAGGTGGATGGTGGCTAGTCGGGTACATCCAGCTGACGAGTAACAAATGGGATGAAATGTGCGTCCTCTATTCCACTGCTCGTCATCATCCATCTTCGCTTGGCATTAAATTTTTAGTCTATCTAGTCGTTTATATATATAATACTGTAACTGATCAACGAAGAAAATCATTTTATAGGTATCAATGACATGGTTGGACTTAATAGTTTCATATATATTGAGAATCGGGCAGAAAGGTTATGATTAATGTTTTTTATGATAATTCGATGAGTAGAAGAACTGTATTTCTGACGTTTCGTAACTTAATATAGAACGCTTCTTCAGAGTAAATAAATAAACGAGACTTGTGTTAACCTATATCGGTTGTTTATTTACTCTGCAGAAGTGGTTGACATTAGATCATCCGCTACCTAAGATTATCGTTGATTAATTGGCCTTGACTTTGACCAGGAGAGGAGAAGCGTGAGGTTCTTAGGCAGTTTAATGAAGTGCATCCATCCACTGAGTTTACATTTGAACAAGAGAGTGATGGTAAGATAACCTTTTTGAACGTTCACTTAACTAAGAGAGCGGATGGATTATTAAAAAGGAATTTAAAGAGAAACAATACCTGGACTCAGCAGTATACACATTTCCTTAGTTTTGTACCTCTACAATACAAACGAAACTCGATCAAAACTCTTAGTTACCCAATACGCACTATGTGTTCTATGGATATAGTTGAAGATGAGCCAAACACCTTACGTAATACTCTTAGGAAGACGGTTTCCCTGGAAAGTTTAAATCAGGAACTAATCTTAGTTGATCCGCCGCTGTAAATTTATTTCTTTAAAGATAATTTCACATTATGACCTGACCATAGTTACCTAGTCAATGAAAATGAGGAAGTAAGAACAAAGATTGGTGCAGAATAATATGAATTCATTTTGTTTCGTTAGGTTCTCATCAGCTGCTTACAACCTAAAATATTTGAAATTCAACATTATTATCGATATTGACATACTTATACAACAGAGGGCGATGAAGGATGAATATATGTAACATAATGTGGTAAAGATTTCGTTAGAGTTAATGAGGTCATAAAATTTTTGTTTCGAATATATAGAGTTTAGGAAGGAAAGTTCCAGAACATTGAAATAGTGATTAGAAATCATAGAATTAAAACACATTAGACGATTATGTAATGAAGTAACTGAAAATAGATTAATGTTAATAAAGAGAGATATAAATTAAAATTGGTCCGTTATGAATGATGTAATTATAAAATTCAGAAAGAGTTGAAATGACGTAATAAAAATAAATAAAAATAAAAGGGGGTGGGGTGAATGTTACCAGGGCAAAGAAAGATTTATTACTGTTTCTTTTTGTATACAAAGATCTGGTTTTAAACGTTTAATCGCTATTGCTTCGGCGAATTTCAAAAGGTTTGAATTTGATTGTTTGTTGATCACCTTGAAGGACTTCAGTATATCGACTTCGTGTCCTGTGTCAAGGAGATGTCTTGCGACAGCGCTGCTAAATGCTTTTAGTCCGTTTGATCTCAAACTGTTCGGAATATGTTCTTTGAATCGGACGTAGGCTCTCCTTTCTGTTCTACCAATGTAACTGCTTTGGCAGATACATGTAAATTTGTATACACAGTTGGTGGTAACATGAAAGGGATACCTGTCGACCTTTGATTGTGTCAAAGAACATGTCGTTTTGGACAGGACAATCAATTTAGCTGCAGGATATGTTTTTGTCAGTGCAGTTATTAGTCTCATATTGATTGACCCTGTGACATTATCGCCTTTGAACTTGAGTTGAATAAAAACAGGTTTTTTATTTACTGTAGTTTCTTTGGGTATTTTATCTTCACGTTTTCCATATTTCTCAATGAATTTCAATGGGTATCCGTTATTTCTTAAACACTTTTTAACATTCATAATTTCCTCTTCTATTGTATCGGCAGTACATATTCTTTCTGTTCTATGAAACAGTGTTTTAACAAGCGCCTTTTTATAATTGATTGGACAAAAGCTGTTGAAATTGAGATAACTACCATTCCATGTGTCTTTCTTATAAACTGAGCGTTGAACTGTGCCATCCTTTCTTCGTTTTATCGCTATATCGAGGAAATGGAACATGTTTTCTTTTTTATGTTCCATAGTGAAATGAATATTTGGATGAGCTTCATTGAAAAACTTTAACAGATTTGTTGCATGTTGTTGATTATTACATAAGATGAATGTATCATCAACATACCTCGAATAATACATCATTTCATCAATCGCTCCTTTGAGCTTGGTTCTTTCGAGGTTAGCCATGAAAATGTCTGCTAGGACGGGGCCTAACGGACTTCCCATTGCTACACCATCGGTTTGTCGGTATATAGTATTGTTGAACTGGAACTGAACATCTTTTGTACACAAGAGTAATAGACGTTTGAATTCTATTGCTGGTAGAGGTAGGATATCAGGATGTTGACAAATTATGTCTATGGTTTCAAGAAGTGGTATTTTTGTAAACAATGATGTCACATCAAACGAAACCATAAACTTACCAGCAATATTCATGTGATTCATGCTATCAGCAAATACAAATGAATCCTTCAGTGTATAAGTGGCTAATCGTTGACGAAGTGGTTCTAATTTATCTGCCAGCCATCTTGCAACTTTGTGGTATGGTGAATTGACCATTGACATAATAGGTCTAAGAGGATTATCTTGTTTATGTATTTTCGGTAGACCATACATGTGGGGCAAACGAGACCCACGAGGTCGTAGGTTATTGTAAGTAGAATTGTCGGTCATCTTCTTTCTCAGTGGGTCTCTGAGTACTTTCGTGATTCTTTTATCGGTGGAGTCAGTTAAGTCTTTGTTACTTTTTTCCAACTTGAATCTCGTGTGGTCACTCAAAATGGAATTCATCTTAGAGACATAATCTGTTGTGTTCATTAGGACAACACTTGAACCTTTATCTGACCGTAATATCATTATATCATCATTTCGTTTAATATTTCGTAATGCTGTTAGGTGTTCTTTGGATAAAAGCTTAGATTGCGGTGTGGGTGATACGAGGTATTGGTTTGCGATATCGACTAGTTTAGATTTAAACCAGCCTTACTTTTCTTCGCTAACTGGGTGCAACTCTTTAATTTGATCAAATAAATTCTCAAATTGAGTTTCTGTGTCGATTCTTTCGGCATGTGTTTTGGGGATATGAAATTTAGATCCAAGAGACAAGGCTTCTGTTTCTATCTGATTTAACTTCACTGTTGACAGATTGTAGAGGGAATTTTCAGGGTTTTCTGGGAAGCCAAAACAAAGTTGTTCCTTTGATAGAGTCTTGGACAAAGTAACGAGGAAGTTCTTGCTTATTTTGTTTTGCAATGCTTGGATAAAATTGATAAATTTTATGCGACATACGATACTCATATCGTTAACTAATTCATCAAAGGCATTAGTTTCTGTCCTCAAACATTCAACCAGTAACTTTGTAGATTCTATGTGAGATTTTGTGATGCGTCGAAGGTTTTTAAGAGAAGGTGGAAGTTTACATGAGCGCAAACATTTTAAGAATTGACGTGGGAAACGGCATGACTTGAGACATTCATCAAAAAACTTAAGTCGGGTAATTTTTCTCGATATTCTGCAGCGTATTGTCACTAGGCGATTCAGTGACTTGAGTGACTGTGCAGGGAGACGCATTTTGAGAAATTTCATACACATATTTCCCTTTATTATTTTAAAGAGAGTAAGAACAAAGATGACCTCATTAACTCCAACGAAATCTTTACCACATTATGTTACATATATTCATCCTTCATCGCCCTCTGTTGTATAAGTATGTCAATATCGATAATAATGTTGAATTTCAAATATTTTAGGTTGTAAGCAGCTGATGAGAACCTAACGAAATAAAATGAATTCATATTATTCTGCACCAACCTTTGTTCTTACTCTCTTTAAAATAATAAAGGGAACTATGTGTATGAAAATGAGGAAGACACATACATAATTAAAGTTGGAATGGTGGGTATCAGCTGAATCCATCAGCCGAGTTTCGTCCTTACTAGAGCTCGTCAGCTGGGTGTTTCTGCATCTCAGTATTATTCTTTACACTAGGATTCGGACCATTACTTTTATTACCAAATGATCATCATTTTATCTACTGAGCCAGAAAAGCATTGTCTTACGAATAGAATGGATAGTATAATAAATCTTTGAAGATATCAACTGGTAAATGAACGAGCTGTAGTACGCGGCTTAAAAATTGATAATAAAAGGTAGGACTGATAAAATGTTCAATAAAAATGTCCATTATTAATCATAGTTCTACAATCATTAAGAAAATATCACATTAACCTCGTTAGGTGCCGTCTCAGTGGTCTAGAGATTAGGTCCTAAGTTCAAGTCCCATGCATGGGATTGTGAACGAACACTACTAGGACGAAATGATCATCCAGTACTTCTAAATTTTCACTGGTGATCTAACTTAGATCAACACATGAATTCAACTATGACAATGTAGAAAAAGGTAGATAAAACTTAAGAGAATGATCCCAGATGAGATTAGACATGTTAAGATGTTCACCAATTCTTTCTACTATGTGTAAAAGACATATGCGTATATTATTCAGTAAATGTGATGGAATCTAATAAATCATTCAAAATGTATTGTTTCCATCTATTTATTGTCCTGTATAAAATGAAAACATTTACTCAACTAGATGAGATAATATTCAAGAATACTTGTTCGAAAAATGAATTCATTTTATCCCATTACAGAAATATTGACTACATTGCACACTTTCAACCCTACTATCCATCTTACCATTCCATGAAGATAATCTCATTCGACAATTGCATTGAATTCATTTTTGTTATAACTTTTGCCCTATTGATGTATAGCATAATGATACCACCAATTAGAGAACAGTGAATTATTAACTGGATCAATGACACATAAAACACGTACGAGCAGTCTAGAGTCCTTATCAGTCCTCCTTTTTGCCTAGCCCTGACTGTTCGAATCCAGAACACCAATCTCAGCCTCTGTCATATGAATCATGTATTTCAAACATACGGGGTTAATGTACAAACCGAACAGACCACATCGTACCATAAAATAGAAAACAACGTTAGTACAAGAATTGACCAAATGTGGCTGTGAATGAGGGAGATAGTAATTGATAGACTGTTCATAACTCAATAATGGTAAACTGTATAATAATAGTTCATAGGTCAAAATAAAGCTTATAATAAAAGGAACACGAATATGCATAGTTTAGTTACTTAGCAATTATACAATAAAAATATACGTATAGTATTAGCATATAAATGATGGTTAGAGACCCTGAATGACATAGCTCAAAATCGTTTGCAATGACGCAGGTGCATCCACTCTTTCTGTTCTGCCAAATTCTAATCTCCTGAATCCTCCTTGTCTCTCTTTTTCTCTTTCCAAATTTATTTCACTGGATTATACTCTTTAAATAACATCTTCAAACACTAATTTTCCCGATTACTGCTTATACTCTTACCACCTCCACCACTATGGAATCTGAATCCACAACTGCATCTCTGTTCTAATGTAGTGTGGCAACTCAAACTGATGTACGTACGTACGAAATTCTACGTTGTTACTGACTGATTGGCATATAAATAGATCCCAATAGTAACCATTCATAATTCTTGTCGGGATATAACAATTTTTCTATATTTTACTCTGATTTATAGAGAAATAGAAAATCTCAGTTGATTTAGATTAACTATGGATAGATACTTAGAGTTTTTAGTGAATGAGGTAGAAACGTATTGAGGGTTGGAGGGGGTAGGGTGAGGGTGGTGAAAGAGAAGTACAGAATAATCTCTCTTCTATGCAATTTAATCAAAATTTGTTGATAAGTTCTATTATCTACAGTCTACACTCTTTGATAAGAAATCAGTTGATGATTATGTCATCTAGGTTAGCAATGTAAAATGTCAATTTTTGATAAACATCTCAAATGAATTCATATAGGGTGATTGATGTAATCATGGAATATATATTCAAGAAAAGGGAACAATTAATAATATAGACAAGTACATTGAATTATGAAGAACTCGAAATATTGAGAATAAACTTTGAAACTTTAATTCCTTCTACTGAAATGATTTGACAAATACTTACTTACACCTATCACTTCTCATGGAGGAGCATAGACCGCCCACCAGTACTCTCTATCCAACCCTGTCCTGGGCAATCATTTTCAGTTCTTTCCAGTTGCTATTCATCCATTTCATGTCTGCTTCCAATTTTCAACGCAGTATATTCTTCGGCTTTCCTCTTTTCCGCTTATTTTCAGGATTCCAACTTAGGTCTTACCTCGTGATGCAGTTTGGTGATTTCCTAAAAGTATGTTCTATCCAATTCCAACGCCTTTTCTTAATTATCTCTTCATTTGAGAGCTACTTTGTTCTCTCCCACAGTAAGCTGTTGTTGATGGTATCCGGTCAACTGATATTGAGTATCTTACGTAAACAATTGTTTATAAATACTTGTACCGTTATGATGATGGTTGTAGTAGTTCATCAAGTTTCAGTTCCATACAGTAGAACTATCTTGACAGTTATTTTGAGTTGCATATGTTCCTCAACTGTAGGAATTCTGTCCTTGCTTTACCAATTCTCGCGTTTATGTCTGCATCAGATCCTCCTTGTTCATCAATAATGTTGTGCAGGTATGTGAAAGATTCCACATCTTCTAGAGTTTCTCAACCACTAAAAACTTGAAAGCCCTGAACGGCCGTTTCGTTCTAGTATGGGACTTCTCAGCAGTGCGCATACACGATCCCGCCTTGCGAGATTCGAATCCAGGACCTATCAGTCTCGCGCGCGAGCGCTTAAACACTAGACCACTGAGCCGGCCGGCATCCAACGGTGTTGATGTCTAACTTTAAACAATCCACGAAATTGAGCTACCGTCCAACATTTTTACTATCTCACAATAGATCTGGTTGAACTCCACTGGTATCATGGATGTGCACTCCTGAGGAGTCCCATACTAGAAAGAAACAGTCGTTCAGTGCTTCCAAGTTTTCCATGGTGATCTAGCTTTCATTGACTCATGAATTCAACTATTGAAATTACTATAATATCCACAAAACTCTCTTCTGAAAATATTTATTTATCTATTTATTGTGGTGAATTTGCATGTTTTATTTTAGCCCCCCCCCTTCTAGTTTTGTTCTCTCATTATCAATGTATTGTGTTTCAGATAATCTGTTTTCCTGATATAGTTGTTGTCAAGGCAATGAAACATTATGTGTTTACAGGTTAATTTAAGTATAATAACTATTCATTCTACTGCTAACCACTATCCATCGTTACTAATAAAGAAAAGATCAGTTTCTATTATTCATTTAAAGAGTATTGACCTTTTTAATTTATGTGGATTTTTTTCATTTTTTTTCTTTTTGAAAAGTGCAATGTACTTTATAATTCTATATGATTTGAAGGTTATTCTCCTCCGTATACAATTCAACTTATCAGATACAGATTCCTGTACTTAATTGTGAGTTACATTTTGAGAAACTTGGCTATTAAGTGTAGAAGATACTCATAAGCTACTAGTATTTGACCATAGATGTCTTAGAAATATTGCCAGCATCTGTTTGGATTACCGGGTAAGTAATAGTGAGGTTAGACGTAAGATATTACAGAATGATGTTAAATCAGCTGATGAGGTTGTAAATCTTCATCGACTGAGATGGTTCAGCCATGTGTTGCGTATGCTGAACACCGATTACCACGACGTGCAATGCTAACTGGTGTTGGGGATGGTTGGGAGAAAGTTAGAGGCGGCCAAACTAAAACGTGGCATCAGTACTTGAAGACATTAACTTCTGTTCTGAGCCATGTTGGTAGATGCAGACCACTCGGTTGCGGTCCACGTGACTATCGTAACCAATGGTTGGAGACTCTGTGTGAAATGGCTCAGAATCGATCACAATAGCGTCGGTGTGTACACTCTGTCTTTCATTAAACTATGAGATTAAAATCACTTCATGTCTTTCTTTCTACGAACTAAGTCCTTCTTCCTGTATTATGTCCTTATATGCAATCTTTCTTTTACATATTACTACCATTAAGGTAACTACTTCTATGAATCCAGTGTTCATCTTATTTTACTAGTGAGGTATGGCAACTTGGACCGATGCACATATGTGCCTGGGTCCTACGTTGTAGCTAACTGACTGATTGACTAACATTTTAAAATCTAGGAGTTAGTAATACCATCCGACTTTTCAAAAAGAAGTGAAAAGAGTAGGACTTGAATGTGCATTTGAGTGATTGAAAGTCAAATGTCTTAACTAAGAAACAACCTCTCCTCATTAATAATAATAATACATAGACTGAGAAGCAATAAACACTGACTTTATACTGATTTGAGATTTTGCAGAGATGAAGGCTAAATAATACTATAATTAGTAAAGTTTTGAATTATCCACTTATCAAGATTTCAGGATTGAAAATTGATTAGTTTTTGTTAGCCATATGTGAATATTATGCGGATTAGTTCGACACGAACAGTTTATCACAACCATTACAGAATACCTGGATTATGGATAATAGGCCATCCGTTTCTTCCTGTCTGAGTCCTGTAAACAGAATATACCTGCATTTCAGTGTCGTTGTTATTCACAAACCTAGAAAGTTTCATTTCAAACGTCAGTCCATTATTCACTGAACTGCTAGGTCCATATGGCCACTAATATGTTCAACGGTTATGATATTTATATCATTAGTAATAAGCATGATTTTGATGTTTCAATTCAAGACCGAATACTGATCATTCTTTGTTGGCACTATAGGGATTCTGTATGGATCGCCTCGTTATGGTGATCGATATAAACTCAGTAGATCGGTAGATAAACGTCAGGCATTTGATTTATAAGAAACTGGCTTTGAATATCAGTGTAAATATAGGCACTAGAATCCAGTTACATCCAGTCAACAAGTTCCAAATGGAACAAAATGCATGTTCTGAACTCCACTGCTGGTTTACACACTTACTCTTGTCACTCTCGTGAAGTAAAGACTATCGGCCGCGATTATCCAACGAGTTATATCCTGGACCATCCTTTCCAGTTGTTTCCAAGTGTTATTTATTCTTTCGACAACTATCTCCGACTCTGAGTACTACATGTACCTTAGTTTGTCTCTTTTACTTTAGCATTGAGGACTCAAAATGAGCGATTTCCTCGTGATGCAGTTGGATTTCCTCAATGTGTGCCCTATCCGCCTTCTGCATCTTTTCCTAATTTTCTCTTCACCTCGAAGTTGGTTTGTTCTGTGCCAGACCAATTTATTGGCAATAGACTCTGGTCAACGGATCTCGACAGATCCAGACAGACAATTGCTTATAAAAACTTGAACCTTTTTGATGGTAGTAGTAATTCTCCATGTTCCAGCTCCGTACAATAGGACTGTCTTGACGTTTGTATTGGAAATTCTAACTTTTGTGTCAGCTGCAAGGCAGTTGTTTTAAGTTCCAGATGTTCCTTAGTTGTATGAATGCTGACCTTGCTTTGCAAATTCGTGCGTTCACATCTGCATCAGATCTTTTTTGTTAATCAGTAATACTGCCCAGGTATGGAAACCTTTAAAGCTCTTCCAAAACTTCTCAATCAGGCGTCATTGGGTTGGTGCTTGCAGTGTTGTATTGTAGAATCTTGCCTTTTTCTTTGTGCATGTTGATGTCTATTGATTTAGACGCTTCTGCTACACTGGCTGTCATCACTTGCATTTATTGATATGTATGGATAGAAGAGCTGTGTTATCTACAAAGTTCAAATCGTCTAGTTGATTCTGAGTTGTCTATTGTATTCCGTGCTTCCCCTCAGATGTTTAGGTCTTCATAGTCCAGCCAATCACTAGAATAAAGAGAAGGGTTGAGAGTAAGCAACCCTTTGCTAACATTGATATTCACTTGGAATGCATTTGGCAACTGTCCTCTATGCACGACTTTGAAGCGTATGATGGTGGCAATATTCTCAACTACACTATAGTATCGAGGAACGTTTCATAAGGTTCTCTGATCCACTCTGTCGAATAATGGCTACATAAAACTTCACTGAAACTTATGACATAACACTACATTCCAACAATTCATTCAAGATATACATATTGATAAACATACTAATCATTTGAGGTCCTGAATATCAATGATGGGAAACTACAGACTTTTTGTTTAGTTATTTAGATTGTCCCGACTAAATCAACATTATTCATTTCTTTAATAAACAATGTCTTATCGTTTCTTTACGTATCTGTTTATATCACTTTTCATTTATTCTAGAATATTGAGATGGTGGCGAAGATTTGTAGCTCAGGTGGATGATTTTGATGAAGTTTTTTTCTCTAAACTGGATGGTTTGGTTATGGAGCTTTCATCATTCTTCCGAACAACATCATCAGCACAAAATTCTAACTGAAGAATAAAACTCCATCAAAATTGTAGAAGATATTTACATTTCAATCGCTGATACTACTGATAAGATCATTTTTAAAAATTTAGTTTATGAGAAGTTATTATCAGTACGGGGTTGTAGAGAATGTTAAGTTTTTGATTGAGATCATAAATCGATTGATGTTAGACCACGATTGAAAACTTGGAAGTACTGGACGGCCGTTTCGTCCTATTGTTTGACTCTTTATCGGTGCGCATCCACGATCCTGCTTGCTGGATTCATACACAGGTCGCGCAATCCCGTGGATTCGTTGAAGTTAGACGTTCACACAGTTGGGTACCAGCTCATTAGTCTAGAGATTAAAAGCTCGTGCGGGAGACCGAAGGTCTCGTGTTCGAGTCCTTCTGGTGAAGGATAGTAGATGCTTATTTTTGAGGAGTTCTATACTAGAACGAAACAACCGTCCTGTGCTTTCAGGTTTATGATGGTGATCTAACATTGATCGATTCATGAAGTTAATCAAAAATTAATTACTAGCATTTGAAAGAATGGGTATTCACTAGGTGCATCAGTTTGAGAGCCCTGGTAGTATTCCAGCCCTCACACATAACGAATGATGAAGTGTAGCGCATATATATTAGATTCCTCCTTGTATATAATTATATGTGTTTATGTAACTGAACAAAAATACTGAACTGTATACCCATACAATTGATTAGCTTTAAACAAACCAAAACAGTTATCTTGTAAGCAAAGATGGATTGCGGCTAACAGTGGAATATAGGGCACGCGGTTCGTCCTAATTGGGACTCGTCTGCAAATGAGTGTATCTGCATCCCTGAGTTGATGTTCACTCTGGCACTTGAACCCATTACCGTTCGCTTCAAATGCCACTTGCTTGTGTAATGGGTTGAAGATTTTTAAATTCACTTGGTATCTTTTTACTTGAATCTTCCCATTGATGTTTCGGACTTCAATTGATCAGTCTCTTATTGGCATATATGCATACTGTGAGCATCGTCTCGATATCGTCTTAATTCACAAGCATTATAAGCCATAATGCATAGTAGTTAGCAGTGGAATTCAGTTTGACGCGTGTTTCGTCCTATTTATGATTCGTCAGTCATCTTAGTTTTCATTTGTAATGATAAATTCAATCAAAAATAACAATTCAATTTATCATAAATAGGTCATACACATCATCATTAAGATGATAACAACAACAATAAATAAGAGAGTTGAGGTCTCAAAGAAGAAGAAGAAGAAGAAGAAGAAGAAGAAGAAGTAGATGATGATGATGATGATGATGATGATGATGATGATGATTTATTAGTTCAATAAAGTTCATCGTTTCAAACAATTCAATCTTCAACAATAAAATCAATATCTATTTCATATTCTCAAGTATAATTTATTCATTTTCAATCATCTTAACTTGATATATTTAGATATATATAGGTATTCATGCTTCTTGACCGAAGTAATATCTATTTTTGACATTTATCCTATTCATTTCAGGTCATGTAACAATAATATGAATCCTTTGTTTTTGTTGAATTGATATATATATATATATCTGTATATGATCTTATTGTCAATCAAGAAAAAATCATAAGTTTTCAATAGTTGAGATCATGAGTCGATTGAAGCTAGACCAACATGAAAAAATTGGAAGAATTGGAAGGCTGGTTTGTCCTATTGTGGAACTCCCCAGCAGTGCGCATCCACGATCCCGCCTTGCAAGATTTGAACAAAGGACCTATCAGTTTCGTGCGTAAACACTTAACCACTAGACCATTGAGCCAGCCGGTATCCAACGGTGTTAATGTCTAACTTTAACTAATCTACGAAATTAAGCGACACATCCACCATTGTCTTCAGTGAGTTACTATTTCATAACTGACCCGGTTGAACTCCATTGGTCACTACTTCTCACTAGTACTCCAGGATCTACATCTTGAAGTCAGTCACTACTGAGTATATGTTGATTAATATCAAAAGAAAGTTTTGTGGAGATTGTAGTAATTTCACCACTGAGCAATCCCACAATAGGATGAAACAGCCGTCTAGTGTTTCCAAGTTTTCCATGATGGTCTAGCTTCAATTGACTCATAATCTCAACTATTGATATTCTACTATTCATTATTTTTTTTAAAAATAATTAATACTGTTGTTCTTATATTTTGTTGTTGTTGTTATTATTATTATTACTGTTATTATCATTTTGTTTATTTCATGTTTCTGTTTGTTTGTTTGTTTATTTGGTTTTTTGATTTTAATTATCTCAAGGTCATTGGTTGATTTATCGATAGATACACGTTGAATATTGACTACTTTCAATAGTTACTGACTTTTTTTCCCCCCTCTCTCTCTCTCTCTCTCTCCCTTCTCTCTCTCATTCTCGCTCATTCGCTCTCTCTGTAACCACATTATACATCGTATCCTAGAATTTCAATTGTTTTCAACGGAAGTTTGTAAAAATATCTCTCCAATAATAAAAATAATAATCATGAGTTGATAAAAACAAAACCTCATAACTCTCATGTATCCATAATAATTTCCCGTGGAAAATTTAAAAATGAAATCGCTGGTATTCTTGTTGGTTTGTTTGTTTGTTTTTCTCTCGTGTCTTCAATTTTAAATAGTTTTTTGTTATGCAACGATTAGTTCCTTTTTCTTTTCTTTTTTCTTTTCTTTTTCTTTCTTTTTTTCTTCTTTTTGTTTTTATCATTTTAATCATTATCATATTGTGTAAATGAATTTTGTGATTTATTCAAATAAAATTATGAGTTTCGTATTAATAACAAGAACAACAACAACAACAAGAACAACAACGAAATATTCATTATAGATGTAATGGATTTTTCTTTCTTTTTTTTTCTTTCTTTTTTTGTTCTTGTTTTGATTCGTTTCTGAAATATTTTTTTCTGTATAACTAAGAAAATGTAAAATATAATCACAAATAAGACTTACAGAGAATGAATATTGATTCAATGAGTAGTCAGGATTATATTTTATAGTATTGTAAATCGATATTAGTTCATAGGTATATTTGAACATTAAAAAAGAAGAATTGAACATACATTTCATTATGATTTAGGATCACTTTTTCAGTAGTCAGTTGTTTTCATTATTGAGTATCACTGATCACAGTGAATTTATATTGTTACATAATTGAAGTTACTAATGCGCATCAGTCACTATCGAACTCAATGGTTAGAATGTAATGCGTTCACTGTAAACTCTGTGAATATTAGCCTGTGTGCCCTGCTAATGTATAACGTAATGATACCGCCAATTGGAGAGGAGTGAATTATCGATAGGATCAATGACGCATAAAACTCATGAGAGCAGTCTAGAGTCCTTACTGGTCCTGCTTCGTGCTTAACCCTGACTGGTATTTCTAGAACACCAATCTCAGCCTCTGTCATATGAATCATGTATTTCAAACATACGGGGTTAATGTACAAACCGAACAGACCACATCGTACCATAAAATAGAAAACAACATTTGTACAAAATCTAGCTCAAAGTGGCTGCGAATATGGGAGGTAGTATTATTATTATTATTATCAGCTTTATTCAATATTATATTTTTGGTACAATATAGAATTCTCAGCACAAAGTATTTCAACAAGTTTCCGTTTCTTTCTTCTTGGTCGGTCCTGGCGATAAATATTGAGTGATCGCCAGTTAGATGTTAGCAGTTCAACAAATGAACATCTGAATAATGTGCATTCTTTTTGTTGTATATTGCCAGCAACCACATTGTCTCTTATTTAGTTTTTTGTAAGTTTGACAACGATAGGTTGTACACTTTTCAGAAACGCAGCAGAATAGGTTATGCGATTAAAAGACATATTGATATACTAAAACAAACAAAAATAGATAACTTGTTGAAATATCTAGATGGCAGGAACAGGTAGCCCAGATGATCAAACAGGCCGCCCTTTATGATAGATAGGGCATAATTCAAGAATGGTAAATCGTATAATGATGGTTCATAGGTCAAAATAAAGCTCATAATAAGAGGGACATGAATATACAGATAGTTTAGTTATTTAACATCAATGGATATCTAAAGTTACCATTCATTATTGTTATCAAGAAATAACAAGTTGGTATTAATTAACGATGGAAATTATCTTTACATTGTTTTTATATATATCTAAAGCTAAGATTCTTGATATGCCGCATATCACTTGAGCACCCGAACTCTAGAACTATCCAAGTTGCAAATGAGAAAACAGAAGACGAGTAAGAAAAAATACTATTCTAAACAGTACCAATTATGGTACACAATTCTCAGGTATTTATTTAGAATCATCCAATCCTCATATAGTGGGTTTTAGCATTTTTCTAATAGGAAAAGCTACACATCAAGATTCCGGAATGTTCTTCCAAAAGATCATTGGATGGAATATCTTCGGTTCTTTCTGAGCTTCTTAGAGCTTCCTTGAGTTCACCAATGGGTGATCCTCACTTACGTTTTTTTAAGTTTAAAACACGCAGATATATAGGTGTATTATATTATTTTTTGTAAGTTTTAGTCAGGTTTTAAATTCGTTGGCTCCAATTTAAAAAATGGGAAAATTTAAGGCGGATATATCTTACAATTAGTGAATATAAGTGTTTATAATGAGCCTGTTAAGCTTAGACAGTTGCTAGCATTATATTCTATGAGCTCATTTCATTCAATTTAGGATGCGCCAATTGCATATACCTTCGATCCAATAATGATTCTCACATCGAGAGTTAAACTCATTACTGTTTGCTCGAAATACCACAACGTTATCCACTGGGATACTGAACTCATGTGTCAATTAGGTTTTATAACATACATGGATTTTATTTCAAAGAGTTTGTATGTTCCCGTTATTGCTCAAACCCTGCGCTTCCTAGATACCACTGCTACCCACTATTCAACTTTACTAAAACTTCTGACTTTATAACACTAATTAGGTATATTATTAGAGTTGTATATAAGAAAAAAGAGACGGATCACTTGTTGTCCTTAATATCAATGATGAAAAGTTATGAACCTTTATACGCAAAAGAGTTCATTAAAGTCATTATTACCTAACGTATGTCTACTTCAATTAGTTCTTAATAACATTGAAATTATTAAATTACCAACCAGAATGAATTTATATCAATCAAATTTGACCTCTTTGTAAATAGAAAAGCCTATTCATCTGTATATATATTTAATGGTTAAGACTGAAAAGACTGATTTATTGTCATTTAGCTTCTAACTTAAGGGAAACATGGAATACAATAGACAACTCGGAATCAACTAGACGATTTGAACTTTTTAGATGACATAGCTCTTCTATCCACACACACAAACAAATGCAAGTGATGACAGCCGGTGTAGCAGCAGTCTCTTCATCAGTAGGCCTTAATATACAGAAACGAAAAAAACTGGATCCTCAAATACAACACAGAGAACACCAACACAATTACACTTGACTGAGAAACTCTGGATGATGTGGAATTTTTCATGTACTTGCACAGCATCATCGATGAACAAGGAGGATCCGATACAAACGTAAAGCGAGGATTGGTAAAGTAAGGGCTAGATTCCTACAATTGAAGAATATATGAAACTTAAAACAACTATCCATCAACCAATATCAAAGTCACAATCTTCAGTACGAACGTCAAGACAGTCCTACTGTACACAGCTGGATCTTGAAGAACCACTGCAACTATCATCATATATATACAAGTATACACAAACAATTGTCTATGGAGGATACTGAATGTCCGTTGATCGGATACCATCGGCAACAGCCTACTGGTGGAGAGAAAGTATCAGCTTCCAGATGAGGAGGAAATTAAGAAAAGACGTTGGAAAAGGACAGGACATACATTACGGAAACCATCACACTGTATCATGAATCCTGAAAGGAAATGGAAGAGAGGAAGTCCGAAGAATACACTGCGTCAGGAAATGGAAACAGATATGAAAAGGATGAACAGCAATTGGAAAGAACTGAAAAGCATTGCTCAAAATAAGGTGGGATGGAGAGTGCTGGTAGGTGGCCTATATGCTCCTCCATGAGGGGTAACAGGCGTAAATATATAAATAAGCTTCTAACTTAAGACTGAAAAACATTCTTGTAAGTTGAATGAAATATCTTCATTACTGACCTACATGCTCACTCACTCAATCACTTTTTTGCCCTCCCTCTTTCTCCCTCTCCCTCTGAAATTTTAACATTCCTTTCAAACACAAATATCATGTCGAATGTTTAAAATATTCCGCCTCATAGTTTACTTCATGAACAAATCTTAGTCACATAACCATTGAAAACTGGAAATTAGTAGAGAGATATTTTGTTGTAATATGTCACTTCTTAGGATTGCTTATGTACGACCTCATCAGATGTTGAACCCAAAAATTTGTTTATCATTGATATAGTATTCAATGGCAATGTTGCCCAATCATTTTTTTTCAAATACTGTTTGTGATTAAAATGCCTTATCCAATATATAATTGAACTTCACTGATCACGACTTTGATATTAGTTGACAGGCAGTTGTTTTGAGTTGCAGATGTTTCCCAGTTATAAGAATGCTGTTCTTATTTGTTATGTTCATTAACTTGAATGCTACTACTGGTTCTCCTTACTCGGAACGGAACGAAGAAGCTATCACGACTTCACTTAATCGGCGAACGAGAACAAGACTGAGTGACCAAAAACTAGTAAGCTAGCTATTGATGCGTCCCAGCCCCGCTAACTAGAGGGAGAAGTCCAAGTTTGGAATGGGAAGTATATTCTGCAAATCAGCCAGAAACGAGTGATAACAACAAACACAATTCAAAACGTATGTGTACAGTGCAAAACAGTCCTTGGGGAGAGTTACCGAATAGCATTTAAAAGACGCAACAAACCAATAGCATTTAAGATATTTTCCAGTGGGAAATACGACATGAAGGTGACAAGATCGCCTTTGGCGCGAAAATAAGGAAATTCAAATTTTTTAAGTAAAATTACAAAATTAGGCCCTTTTCCAAATGAGTTCTGTGGGATCTAACGTCCCCGACATTATTTTACCAATCTTCACTTTTATGTCTGTATCGGATCCTTCTTGTTCATCGATAATGCTGCTGTCTAGGTACAGGAAACTTTCCATTTCTTTCAAAGCTTCTTCTTTAAATGTGATTGTATTAATATTCTCCGTGTTGTATTTGAGGATCTTGGTTTTTCCATAGTGTATGTTGAGGCCTACTGATACTACATGTTGTATGCTGTACTGAACTTAAAATCATATAAGTATATTCCATAGTGGGTTATAAATTAGTTTTGCTTATTTTTTTGTTTAAATGAATAAAGTGAAATGACCTAAATTTGAACTTTACTTTTTTCAGCATAATGATTTCAGAAATTTTTTATTTTACATACATTATCAAATCAACTTCAATATAATCAATAAGTGGAGAGGTTCTAGGAGAAAAAGTCAACAACAACAATAGTGTTGTAGTCAACGCGAACACAAGTGTATGTGTGTGTGTGTGTGTGTGTGTGCGGAGGGGGTGTGCTACAGAATCACTTAATAAAATTTGAGTATAAATATTTCATTTGTAAAATGTTAATCAATCGTCTCAAACTTGATTGTTCTTTCAATTTCACACTAATCATCATTGTTTTTTCTCGTTCACTTTTCTTTGATCTACTTAATCTTTTGCTACCAAGCATTTCACTTTCAATTGATTGGTACATACTACTTATGTCTGTTGATATCAGTAGTATATATTACAGTATTATTGAACATCTAATGGTAAATTTTAATGATATAAGATGAAAGAAAAGAAAAAGGAGGAGAGATCAATAATCTATACAGTCCATAGTATATATCAAACAATCATAAGAATGACTTTAGCTGTCATTCAAATTGATTATTCTTTTTTAATTGTTTTGTTTTTTTTCTTTTGCGTTTATTTGATATTACTATGAGAAAAGTTGTGTTCATTAGTTAATAGGTACCTTATTCCACTTTGTACTGATAGTTAAAGTAGATAACGTGATGGCATTTGAGGCGAATGGTACTGGGTTCGAGTCCTAGAGTGAACATTAACTCTGGAATGCAGATATATCCATATGACGACTCCCAAATAGAATGAAACGCGCGTCCTGGATTACACTGCTAAATACTATTCATCTTTGCTTATAATGCTTGTGAATTAAGACAATACTCACAGTATACACATATGCCAATAAGAGACTGATCAATTGCATTCCTAAAATATCAGTGAGAAGATTCAAGTAAACAATATCAAGTGAATTTGATAGTTAATTTGTAAGTATCTTTGGTTGATATTACGAAATATTTCAAAGAAATTATTGACTTCAATCGTTGACGTCAACAACAGTACGATTCGATTCCCTATGAATTCATTTGTGCTGCATAAACGGGTGGTCACTTAAACTTTGTGGTCAAGCGGATAATGAGTTCGGAGTTTCAAGAAAAAAAGGACTGAGTTCTAGTTTCGAAGCGAACATCAAAACTGAGATAGTGGTACATCAATTGGATCAATCCTAAATAATAATAAAAAAACTTGAGTTCCGGATACGTCACTAGCGATCGTCAGACTTTTATTAGATACGCTTGTAATATCAAAGCAGTCTGCTAATAACGTACATATAACAAGGGTGGCTGATTGATTGTAATCATTAAGATCAAAACAGCAAAGATTGAAACCCATACAAATGAAATTATTATTTGTTGAATAGGTCAGGCAGATTATAGAACAAGCAATAGAATGATTAGCTTTTCAAACGTTTTATTAGCCCTTTGCACACAATGTGAAACTGGTATATGTTTGCGTTAGTAGTAGTAGTAGTAGTAGTTGTTGTTGTTGTTGTAGAAGAAGAAGAAGATATTATACATAGATTATTTAATTCGAAAAAATATGAACTTGTTGTATAAGGGTTTTTTTCATTTAGAATCCAGAATTAGAGAAACCCGAATGTAGTTATAGCATTACATAACCTCCTGACCCATATCGCACAGCATCTTTAGTCCCTAGTTTAGCCGTTTGCATAGACCCTAACCACGTAATAGCACCTATCAATATGGTTCAATTGAAAAGTTGATAAGATATTATTGTCTTCATTTGATTATTCTTAACTCTTTTTCTGTCTAACCTATTCCTGAATGTATTAACATGCATATTCCAACCTCATAGATCAATGAAAATTCATTATTTCATTAGTATTAACTAATCTAAATAAGAAATTCACTTGGTATTATTTGGCTTGTATCTTCCCATTGAATTTAAATTCACCTCATTACACAAGCAAGTGGCTATCAGGATTTAGTAGCTAAGTGGATAACGCGATGACGTTTGAAGTGAATGTTACTGGGTTCGAGTCTCAGAGTGAACATCAAACCTGAGATGCAGGTACATCCAGCTGACGAGTCCTAATTAGGACGAAACGCGCGTCCTGGATTCCACTGCTAGCCACTATCCATCATTGCTTACTAAATAAGAAATGATGATCAAAAGTTTTCCCAAGAGATCAAACTAAATTGATTAATATATGAACAGCTGTTCTATTAAAGAAAAAACAAAAGAAGACTATTAAGAGAGTAACAAACCAATAAGGGGAAAAAATAGATAGTTTCTTATAGTTTTAATCAAATAAGTAATAGATTCGATTGTTTCATGAATTTCCGAAAGGAGAAATAAAAATACAAATTCAATTCTATGAAATGAGAAATAAAGAGAGAGAGGGGGGAGAAAAACACCAGCACAGCAATAGGAACAACAACAGCAACAACAACAGCGTAGCTTTGAGTGATCAAAACATTCTCTAATATACATACATCTAATATGTTGTTGTTTTCTTTCTAATATATAAAGTTTTGTCAATCATTATGACTTAGTTATGTAACCTTGTCTATTACATAATACCGCAGATTGAAATCATGAGTCAATTGAAGCTAGACCACAATGGAAAACCTGGAAGCACTGGACGGCCGTTTCGTCCTACTATGGGACTTCTCAGCAGTGCGCATCCATGATCTCGCAGCCAGCGAGATTCGAATCCAGGACCTATCAGTCTCCCGCGAGGCGCTTAACCAACTACATTGCATAATATTACAATAACAGATAGAAAAATGTTCACAGATCATATTCCATCTTATCAATTCATCAAATTATAATCATCAATTGTAATTTACTTGATAATAACACATCAAATAATATGTATATATCATTCAATTGGAAACACTGACTCGCTTGAATACAAACAGACTGATGATTATAATGATAGAATGATGATAATTGGAACAATACAAGTAGAATTAAATAGTAAAGGATAGAAGAGAATAGGGAATGAATGAATGAATGAATGAATGAAAGGAAGGAAGGAAGGAAGGAAGGAAGGAAGAAAGAAAGAAACAAGAGAGATAGCCAGTGAAAACAATGAGAAAACTATGCGTGATTAAATAATAATTATTCAATGGCAAAGAAATTCTCATTTGTATGCTAAGATATAATATTATCAGAATGCGTGGGGGAGGGGTTGTGGAGATTGTAATAATTTTAATGGTTGAATTTATGAATCGATCTAAGCTAGATCACCATTAAAAATCTGGAAGCATTGAATGTCCGTCTCGTCCTAGTATGAGATTCCTTAACAGTGCACATCCAGAATTCCACACATGGGGCTCGAACCCAAGACCTACGGTCTCGTGTGCGAACTATTCATGATATCAGCCTAAACTCAACAATCTCTATAACCCTATACTAATAATTATTATGTGTTCAATAGTGAATACCTGGAATCACTGGAGAGCCGTGTTGTCCTAGTATGGTATTTCTCGTGTGCTCACCGGTGAATGACTTTAAGATGAATTTCTTGGAGTTATAGTGAGAAGCCGTGACTAGTAGAGTTCAATCGTGTCTGTTGTGAGGCAGTTAATCACTGAAGACAATTTTGAATGGTCGTGCAACATCGTGGGTTCGTTGAAGTTAGACATTAACACTGTCAAATACGGGCTCAGTAGTATAAAGGTTAAGCGTTTACTCGCAAGATCGAAGGTCCTGGGTTCTAGTCCCGTCGTACGAAATCGTGGATGTGCACTTTTCAATAGCTCCATACTAGAACGAAACGGTTGTCTATTGCTTTCAGGTTGTCGGTCGTGGCCTAACATTTATCCATTCATGAAATCAATATTATCTTTATTTGTATTGATGGTGATAGTATTAGCAGTATTAGTTGTACCAGTACCAATAGTAGCAATAGTAGTATGAGTAGTAGTAGTAGTAACTAGGAATACAGAATATTTCGACGGAGATGAGTAAGAAAGAATGATCGAAACAAAGTTATTTCAGTACTACCAAAGTAGACCATATGTAGTAGGCATATTTCTTGCAGATCTTATCTAAACAATGATGGATTTAAAGACGATAATGAAAAGTTTACATAAGTTCAAACCACCAGTTTTTTTTCTCAAGTCAGATTTTGAAAGTACGATGGATTGTGATCAGTAGTCGATTGACTTTATTCAGAATTCCAGGAATAATGAGTCATGTTAGATAATTTCATTATATACTATCCTTATTTACTGTCTATATATGTATGTTTGAGTACGAAGCATTGGGTTGGGCTTTATTTGGTTATGTATTTTATCTAACTATTACTTACTTACTTACTGACTTACGCCTATTACTCCTCGTGAAGGAACATAGGCCACCCACCAGCACTCTCTATCCAACCCTGTCCTGGGTTATTCTTTCCAGCTTTTTCCAGTTGTTATTCATCCTTTTCATATCTGTTTCTGTTTCCCTACGTAATGTGTTCTTTGGTCTTCCTCTTTTCCGCTTCTCTTCAGTTTTCCAACTTAGGTCATGCCTCATGATGCAGTTTTTTGATCTCCGTAATGTATGTTCTATCCACTTACAATGTCTTTCCCCATTTCCTCTTCAGCTGGAACCTGATTTATTCTCTCCAACAGTTGGCTGTTGCGATCATTAATATGTAATTAAAACACAGGAATAATGAACTTATTCATAATAATTAGTAACTAAATGTTAATTGGATTAATGTAATAGCATCAACTCTTCATACAAGTTCCAAATTGTCTTAAATAAAGTGAACAATTAGCTCAACTGTTTCGTACTGTTGGCAATCATGTTCGACACACTCTTAAATCACATTCAATCAATCTATCATCTTGATAGTAGATACATATATATGTATCAGATATGTTTGTAAAGGTTTTTTCTGTTGTATGATTGTTATAACTTGTGGCCTGTGCGCCCTGCTAATGTATAACCTAATGATACCGCCAATTAGAGAGGAGTGAATTATCGACCGGACCAGTGACGCATAAAACCCATGAGAGTAGCCTAGTGTCATTCTCGGTCCTGTTTCCCGCCTAGCCCTGACTATCATTTCATGAACATCAATCTCAGCCTCTGTTATATGAATCATGTATTTCAAGCGTATTGGGTTTATAAACCAACGAAATAGACCACATCGTACCATAAAATAGGGAACAACATTAGTACAAGAATTGGCCAAATGTGGTTTTGAATGAGAGAGATAGTAATCGATGGACTGGGCATAACACAAGAATGGTAAATTGTATAATGATAGTTCATAGGTCAAAATAAAGCTCACAATAAGAGGGACACGAATATGAATAGTTTAGTTACTTAACAGTTATACAATAAAAATATACGCATAGTAATAGTCCATAAATAGATCCCAATAGTAACCATTCATTATTCACATCGGGATATAACAGAGATGATGAACACAATGTGTGTAATCGTATAGTGGTTACTTCAATGCAGATATCGTTTGTCTCAGAATCTTAGTTCATTAAACTGTTTCCTATCAAGTTTTACCAACAGGTACAAATGTTAACAGATAATTCACTATTTAGTGGAAATGGAAATGATAGTATACCGAAATGTCTATAATTCGTTGAAACAGAAATGATCAGAAGTCATCAGTATTCAATAATAAGGAGTATGTTTTTTTTAGTAAAGATCAGTTATCTTCTTAAAAGTGCTGACAGATGGAGTTGATACCACTTTCTTTTGGGCAGGACATTCCTGCAGTTGAACATGCAATGAGGAAAATGGAATTCCATCCATGGTATTTAAACACTTTTGTTATAGTCTCAGAGATGATTAGTTTAAAAGCGATCGGTGAGGTAAGACATACTAACATTCGTATCATTATTTAAGCTATAGAATGCCATTATCAAATCATTTCACTTTCTACGATTAGTTGAAATGTTTTTAAGATCTTTAATGGATCTTCGTAAGAGAGTTTAGAGAGATCTGTCGCTAAATTAGTCCCTCTACACACACACAGTTATATCAGCATCCCTAATAAGACATACATGGGTTTTTCTTGACCATGGTTTAATCAAATATGTAACCAGATAAATATAGTTTGGATATGTTGGTGATGTGATACCTCAAAAACAAGTTCAATGTAAGATTATTTATTGATATTAATTATGATTTTCCCAGATTGAAATCATGAGTCAATTGAAGCTAGACCACCATGGAAAACCTGGAAGCATTGGACGGTCGCCTCTTGCTAGTATGGGACTCCTCAGCAGTGCGCATCCGCGATTCCGCACGCCGCGAGATTCGAATCCAGGACCTATCATTCTCGTGCCAAGCGCTTAACCACGAACCCCATCTGATAATTATGATTTCGATTTGATAATTGAATAGGAATATTTTATTAGTTAAATAAAAAGTTTCACCAATAATTTCACAGTTGAATTCACGAGTCAATCTAAGCTAGACCATAATTGAAAAACTGGAAGTACTGAACTCCCGTCACGTCCTAGTACGGGACTCCTCAACCGTGCGCACCTGCGACCTTGCATGTGGAACTCGAGTCCAAGACCTTCGGTCTCGAACTAGAACACTTAACGTCTAGACCACTAAGCCGGGATCCGATGGTGTTAATGTCTAACATTTTAGTGACCCGGAGATCAGACTCCAGGTAGATCGTCTGTAGTTTGTTACAGGAATATACATGTCGTCAATCGTCGTATATAATCATCGATCTAAGTCGTGTTAGTGAATAACGAAATTAAATAAGTCAAATACGATGATGAATTTTGAATACGTGTATTTCATATAATCGTTGATCCAGACAAACGATCAAAGAAACGAAACTTTGCGTGGTGGAGAAGGTGAGTGAGCCAACTCGATTTAACCAAGTGTGAATCGATATTTATAGTTAGACAAAAGTAAGTTACAGACATAGGATGAGTAAGATAAGAAATGCAAACACATACGCTCATATACAAAATAGTCACGATTAACAACCAAATAAATTACAGGGTGAAAATGTGGTTTGAAATCACAATTGATTGGTGATCAATCTCATGCTTGTCTAGTCCTTAATAGTGCAGATCGAATGCTATCGATCATGTTGCAATGTGGCCACCAGTCTAGGTGACTCGACACTTGAATGAATAGATTGATCTGTCCAGAGGCTGAAATAATCTATGTAAGCTTGACATAATACCAGTCGCTACAACTTAAATCGACCCATGATCTTGTGCAATCTTTCATCTATTGTCTGAGATGGATAACTGTCTCAAACCAAACATAGATTAAACTTCAGTAGTCTTGTCTTCTTACTAGAACTCCAGAAAATCCTTCTTGAAGCTAGTCACTAATCAGCACATGATTAGTACTAGTATGGGGATTTGTAGAGATTGTGGTATTTATACAGTTGGATTCATCAGTCAACTTTCGCTTCAGTTTATTTCTTAAGTATCATACAAATATCGTATCAACTCCAAATAATACTAGAATATTCAGTTACTTCAATAACTAAACTCTCATATTTACGCATAAAACTAATGATCTATCGATACATTTTACATAGAGTATGTTTTCTATTAAACACTAGTGAGATGGTGGGGATGATTTGTAGCTCAGGTGGATGATTTTGATAAAGCTTTGTTCTCTGAGATGGATCGTTTGGTTGTGGAGCTTTCATCGTTCTTCTGAAAGACATCATCAGCATAAACTTCAGGTTTAGATGATTACAATGTAATAGCTAAACATATTGATACAATCTAGGTAATAATTGATAATAAGAATGTGTAAACAATCATTTGAAAGCACTTTCTATTATATATTGCCATTAAAAAAGGGGAATAATAAAGAAGCGTCCGTGCGCGACCCCGATGGGTCGGTCCTAGGTTCGAGTCCAGAGGGCGGGATCGCGGATGCGCGCTGGTGTGGAGTCCCATACTAGGATGGAACAGCCGATCATTGCTTCCAGGTTTTCCATGGTGGTCTAGCTTTAATTGACTCATGAACTCAACTACAAAAAATTAGATTGTATCTGAAAATGATTCCAAATCAACGTAGATAATGGTACAAATGTGAGTCAGCCCAAGTTGTCATACCATATTAGATGATGAAATTAACAAGATGAGTAGCGAATGAGTCATAATAATATAAATATTAATAGATGTATGTTGTGTTCGGTCGTCGCTGATTGCTGTGCCGGAAAAACGCTGATCACTTATAATCGGAACGAGGGACCTCGGCAATTCCCACGATATGAAAGTAAGAACAAAAAGACTGGTATAAGTGATGATTTATTAACCCCAAAACACTATGACGACAACGATGAATCAAAATAGTCTAAAATACACTGGTTTATATATTGATTGTACACTCATTCTGATTAATGATTAGGATGAAATCACATACTCAGTTATAACAAATCACAGACTGCGAGCATAGTTCATGTCAAGTGGATATAAGAATATCGTATATTATACAGAAAATATCATACTGGGAAAACAAATCAAATACTACACTAAATGATCCTCATGTTGAATTAGAAGGGAAGTAATATTGAATAAAACTCATAATGAGTAAATCAATCGAAAATTGACTTTTCTTTCCATCATATCAGTGTGAGAATGATTAACCAACGGGGAATACAATTCACGAAGGAATAAATGAAAACTACAAAATAATATTGAAGCCCAAGAGTTAGAAGAAGATACATAGCTGATAAGTCTGTATCATTGACACCGATTCTTAGACATGCAAACCAACAGCTCATTGTAGTTCGATAATAATATGCAAACGATGCTTCGAAAACATTCATGATCATATACATTTAGGTTAAGTATGTATTATGTAATAATGTATGTTTCGTATCACTTTGTCCTACTTTCGAACTCTTTAGTTGTGCAATAACGAATGTAGAACATTCAATCAATAAAAAACCTGGCGGTTAAATGATCAAACTTCCAGTAATTTCTGATATGTGGTATATGATCAAAGCCATTAATCTAACTAAATGTTGTCATCTTATTCTACATTTCTTTCCAGTACTTTGGAAAACTCACACTAAACTAGACACCGGATAACTTTGTGGGGCCCTTTATTTTGTCGTCACTTAGATCGAACGATGTTGTCGAAAGGGCTCTCCATTTTAGTAGCCCGGGTTCTGATTCCAAGGAGATTGTAATGATGATTGTTGTTGAAATATATATATCGCATATCCTTGTATATAATCATCGACTTCAATCGCGTTAGTCAATAACGGAATTTAAATACATATACTTTGTATATAGAGCGAATGGAATAGAACAAAGCAAAACGACGCGCAGTGGAGAATGGCAGGTAAGTCAACTCCCATTTAACAAAGCGTTAATCAATATTTATAGTTACACAAAAGTAAGTTACAGACATGTGATGAGTAAATGGGATAAGAAATGTACACACACCTACACGCTCATATAAAAAGTCAAGATTGATAAGCAGATCATTAACAAGGTGAAAATGTGACTCAAGTAGAATGAATAGATTGGGCTGTCCGAAAGCTAGAATAAGGTATATGTGCTTAATATAATAACCGACACTACAACTTCTTTTGGCTGCTCTTTTAAAATGAGGTCAATCAGAGGGGAAAATTTAAATTATTGGATTTCATATCGTTTGCTTGGCGATGAATTGATTTCTGGGAAACCTATATGTTTAGCTATATATTTTTAAGATAAAATGGCTTCGTAAGGTCTTCTGGTTAGGGTTATAAATTATCTATCAAACTTTGATCAAATACTAACTAGAAATGAATGTCTGTATGGTATGTGATATATCTAGAGATTAGATTCTTGATATACCGCGGACTACTTGAACACTAGAACCCTCCCAAGTCGCAAATGGGAAGACAAGACGAGTGAGAAGAGACATTATTCCAAACAGTGTCAATTATGGTACAAAACTGTCAGGTATTTATAGTACTTAGTAACAGCGAGATCATCATTATGATCATCCAATCCTCATATAGTGGTTTTTAGCATTTGTCTAATAGGGAAGCTACACGTCGGGATTCCAGGATGTTCTTCTAAAAAATGATTGGATGAAATGTCTTCGGCTCTTTCTGAGCTTCTTAGAGCTACCTCGATTTCACCGGTGGGCCGTCCTCACAGTATGGTTTGCAAAACTGCAGAAAAATATTATTTTTCTGTTTCTAAAATCTGGAATAACGAATGCTGTTTAGAAAAGGCAAAGTATATTAATTATTGTGATAATGTAAAGTGAGAGCTTGTTTTCATCGAGCTCATTTGAAAACAATGTTTTAATGTATCTTACACTTGCTGGAAGAACATGCTGACGAAGACACTCATGGAGAAAATACAGTCTTTCTCGAGTGGAAGCCTACCTCTTGGCGAAAGTCTCCCATTTTTGAACAACGAGCAGCGTACTACGCTCATATGATTTTGAGGTGGTGGAGAAGATTTGTAGCTCAGGTGGATGATTTTGGTGGAGTTTTGTTCTCTAAGCTGGATGGTTTAGGCGTGAAGCCTTCATCGTTCTTCTGAACGACTTCATCAGCACAAACTTCAGGTAGAAGTGAAGTGTTCGAAGTTTGCGCTGATGATGTCATTCAGAAGAACGATGAAAGCTCCACGACCAAAACCATCCAGCTCAGAGAACGAAATTCCATCAAAAACAATATTTTAATTCATTTAGTGTTGTAAGAGCAACATATTTGGGTTTTTTAACCCTAGACAGTAGAAAACATATTGAACGTATTTGATAATCAATGGCTTGTATAGTCTGTTTGATAACTACTATTGTACTTGGTGTAAACTATTTACGCAGGTTTATAGAGAATGACATTTGACGATAAGTCTCTATAGAAATTGACGCAACCTGAAGACGTACTAGAAATAAGGGTCATTGAATTTATGTTACAAGATAGTTTTGAACTCCTTAAACATGCACACTCAGGAATTTATTCAGCATCAAGCGTTGAAGAAGAAAACAATCTTGCAAAGACTAAATTTTTTTTTAAAATTTAAAATCAGTGATGCATTTGACACATTTAGTATGTAGCTAACAGTGGATTCCAGGATGCCCATTTTACCTATCCAGGATTCATCAACTGGAACCAAGTGTTAGTGTTCACATTGAGAATTGGACCTAGTACCTTCGGAATTAAATTCTCAACGCGTTATCTGCTGAGCTACTGAATTCACACAGTTATTCACCTATTCAAAGGGTCTGAAATTGTTAGTAATCGTTTTCAATTACCTGTCCTCAACATTTGAAGGGAAAGGCACTAGGTCCGAGTTTCAATGCAAACAACACAGATGCTGGCGTATACAACTGACGAATCACGTACCGAATATACTAAAACGTATACCATAATGCTAAATAAAAATAAGCCGTTTAAGATGAGCACATATCAACAGAGAATGATTTATTTTACTTAAACACATAAACATTGGTACAAGAAGGCACCAAATAGATATGCGCCACATAAATCATTCGATTTGCATGAGAGCTGGGATACTGCCTGGGTGCTCAAACCGAAGTAGGTGGTCTTCTTAGGAGGCCACACCCGGAGCCTTCGACCTAAAGGTCTGGTCCACAAGGCAGTCGAGCAACGTCAGGAGATGCGGTAACATGGTAAGCGGTGACCAACAACAGGTTCATACGCCATTTGTTCCTTCAGGATACTGGAGCCTATGTGCACCATTGGTTCGGAATCAGGGTTTACCAACTCCCACAGGTAGATTCTCTGTATCCACCAACCCAGTTAGAGCGCCGGCCATTCACTTTCCATCCTCTCAAGTTCGTAAATAACACCCGTGATGCAGGAAGGCAGTGAGTAGGACTTCCTCGACAGTGATTGTATGCACGTGGCCAAATGAGAGCATTTTGAGAGGGCGGGCCCTCTCCACTCTCGGCCGTACCAGGGGATTTGGGGGCTAATCAATTGCAATCGTGAAATTCGACAAAGGGAAGTTACAAACCATTATCAATAAAATGGAAATGTTTAAAAATGATCAATCTTTCGATCATTTGTCAAATCTCAAAGGAGTTTAGTATATACTGATAAAGGGTTTATCATTTTATAAACTACATATCATTTCACTTAATATACGGAGGACCTATGACGATTAATAGTAGTATCTAACTAAATGGGACCAGTTATTTGTCTGTTGTTGTCTTTTTTGAAAGAATAAATGAAATTCGTTTTTTTAGAAACGCAATTTCATTTTGATATTCAAATTAATCCAATTAACTAATTATTTAAAGTATGAGAGTTTAAAAATATATATATTGAGTATGAAAGCCACTTAGTAATAATAACAAACTTGATACTTATTTTACAAAATGATTTAAGCTACTTATAAGTAGTGTAAAGTAAAAACAAACAAATAAATATGTGGGAATGTTACATAACAGCATGAACAGATGGTTATTATTACACTAAATGTTCACTGAAAATAGTTCAACGGTAATGAACTCAGATCGTGAAGAGTTTTGTTTTTAAAAATCTATAGGGAATTAGGATAGGGGAATATGTCGGTAAAAACTATTTCCTATAAAATAATTATACTTTAAGTGTTTGTCAATCAACTCTTATCAATTTCATTAGTGTATTCATTGTTTTACCTTGAGGTCCAAGACCACCATGTAACCAAGCTGTACCATCATTACTACATACTGCAGAGACTGCATATGCTCTTGGTTCATCAATTGTACCAATTCTAAAAGGATAAGGATATAAATAGTGGTTTTGCATTAGTGAAAGTATATCAAAAACGAATGATAGGTAGCGGTGATGATGTTTGTAAATACGATAAATGGAACATTGAATTTATTTTTCAGACTAGAAATATTGAGTCACAATTTGTCAAATTGAGTTGACAAGTTTACTTTCTTCGATCAGCTTCTTTTCTATTACCATCTATCTGTGTTAACGCGGATGTATGGAATATTATTTATCCAACAGCTATTCTTGTATTTGACTTGTTGACTTTTTTCGTTATACATTAACGCAAATTAAGTCGATGAATATGTACGAGGTTAAGGTCGTGTGTGACCGACCTCAAGCAGTTGTCCCTTGGGCACTGCGGTCACGCTCTCAAGTGACTAAGACCACCGTCTAACCCAATTTCCTTTTCAGGTGCCTCCAGAAGAACCCTTCCATGGTATGGGTAACCGGGAAGTGATAACTGCCCTCATACCTCTAACAGCACCCAAGATCACTGTCATCGTCTTCCACACAATAAAGTGGGACTATTACATTCATGTTGCTTTAATCAACACACGTGAAACAGTTGTGTTTCAACTATTTAGTTAGTATTTTAAAGTCTAAATCGTTGCTAAATGTAACTTTGATAGTGATACAAAGGAAAAGATTTGTAGATCAGAAGGATGATTTTGACGATCAGTCATATATTCAGGTTTGTGACAATCTGTTACTTTTAATATACCGATAATGAGTACAATGCTGACATTTAAAAAGTTTTCAAAATAGTTAATGAATGAACAACTTGAACTTTATTAGGCTTTGATGAAACCGTCGCCAGTGAAGGATTTCACACACGCATGTCTTCTTTCGTTGAATCAGTCTTCTTCGACCTTATTATTACAATAGTTTTTTTTGTAACATTATGGCTCGAAGTATCTGGGGCTAAGAGGAGAATGGGCATCAAAACTAGAATGTATCTCTGTGATAAGCTCAAGATGGATTACTTTTATCTTCACATTTCATCTATTCCTTTGGAACTATACCTGTTATAATCAGTTTTGCCTCAATTTCTGTGGAGTTGTGATTCATCGGTTAAGGCTATTAGGTTACTGGGATTAAAACCCACTCAATCTACTTCGGTTTACGCAACTGGTTAGTATCACTAGCCCTTACACTTAAACTGTGGTTCGAAACCAAGCACATGAACCTGTATCTGGTAACGAGTAATGATAATAATACTGACAATAATAACCGTTGGTATTATTCTGGCTCGCTTGCAATTCATTTTGTCAATTCCCTTTCTAATAGCGTTTTGTGCTAGACCCCATGTTGACGTTCACAATCGAATGAATATTGAAATTTTGAAAAAAAAAAGTTCATGTTTACGCCTATTCATCAATAAAATCTTTACAAATACTAGATGCTTGTACTAACGTGTCAAGAAAAAACCCAACATATTGAAACCTACTCGTAAATTGTCGGTTTAATACTACTATCGTTTTCAATATACTTTAAAAGATATGCTGAATTAAGCGGACCATGTCTTAATGCATTGAAACCTTCTCCTGTTCCAATAAATAAACCACCAACACCTGGTATTATACAATGACCACGCCAACCACTGAAACAAACAAGTGATTAAAACATAAATAGTAATAATAATAATGATAATAATGATAATAATAATGGGAGAAGTTCAGTTAGGAAAAATGCAACCAGAAACAATTCTTTCAGTTAACGAAGTTACTCTCACTTTTAATGAATAAAGCAAAAGAAAATTACAGCAGAATTTCCACTGGCCTCAACTCTGAGCCATATCTGATAACGTCTCAAGCCACTGTGTTGCACCATCTCTAGAACCCCAACCAGAGAGTCGTGAAAGACAAACAGAAGCCAGTCTTGTAGAGCTCTTCTTCATACCACGACACCATGTCATACAATAACCACCTCTCTGCTTTTTCAAACCGGTCCCAGCGTCGGCAAACAGTACAAGACGTGCAATTCGCTGGGACGACATTCGTAGGACATGTCCAAGCCACTGAAGTCAATGTTTCAAGATGGTTATACCAACTGAATTATCGTCTCTGTGTCTGAACACACGACGCCGAACCTCCTCTGTGCTAACATCGTGTAGCAACCGGATGTCATCAGTCCTTCGGAGACAACACAAGAAGCCGTCTAACATCAACTCGGAGGCCAGGCCATACAAACATAGAGGAAAACTGCTCTCACCGGAGCGTTATAGATCCGACATTTTACAACCAGACTAACATCATGAAGGTGCTAGAGATGAGCCAGATTGACATAAGCCGCTCTGGCTCTTAGTATACGTGCATTAATCTCATCAATCACGCCACCACCAGTACTTACGCAGCTATCTAGATACATGAACTTCTAGACTACTTTTAACTCCTCACTACCAAGTTTGAGTGCAGGTACAGGGTCCTGTCAGCCTTTTAAAGTACTTTGTACTTAGAAAGTGAAAAGCAAATCCCATACCTATGAAGACTGACTGCCAACTGGTTAGGTGCTGATTGCAAGGCTTGTATATCATCTTACAGTAAGACAATACCGTCCGCATACTCAACGTCAAAAAGTTTTCCTCCAAGTAACAAATCCACGCTATTTATACTTACTTACTTTTGATAGGATGGTGAAATTTGAGTTAGATCCGACTTTTGTTTTTGTTCAATATTTTTAATAAAACTTGTTACAACTGTACATGATGTCAATGGAAAGTCAAGGCGACCAGGCCAATTGCATGGTTCTTTCTTTTTATTATGGATTATTTTCCATTTTAATAAGTCGACCGAATTACTTTTACAACCACCAATGGTAACTAATGTACATGGTGTGATCGGTGTCGATGTATGATAGCTTCTTGACGATACTGTTAAACTGGAATCGGCTTCGCAGTAAACATATTTCATTCGTTGTTGAGATGAATCCATATCAATCAAATTACCTGTTAATAATAATTTATGGAATATTTATCAAAAAAAATAGTCAAAACTATATTACGTAACGATAAACCGGTCGATAATCCAATGAGCTGAAATAGAACCTGGTTGTATCATTAATAGTGGAGGTTCAAATGATCCCAGTATTGACATTCAAAACCGAATTTTTTTATCAGTCTTTGTTAGCATATACGCGTCCAGTAAGAATTGCCTTGATATAGCTATTCTTAAGTTTTCTTTTACTTAGAGCAAGTGAATTGTGATTAACAGTGAAATTCAGGAAGTGCGTTTCGTCCTATTTGAAACTTGCTAGCTGCATTTATCTATACCTCAGTTTTGATGTTTACATTAGGACTCAAACCTAGTTAACTCTATCATCTGGGAGGAAAGGGGATTTGTGGGATAACCAAGTCTGTGGATGAGCTCCAATCGCTAGATGTTTTATATATATTCTGCATTTTATTTTGTAGATTTTCTCAACTACATCACAATATCTCCATCTATGTTGATGCGAAATGATGGAAAGGAAAATAAAGTAGTTAACTGATAATTAGATAAGTGCAACTAATTGGTATTAAAACGAGTCATCAGCTTGAATGTCATCTACTATTTCACTCCAATTCTATTGACTATTCTTACTTTTCTGTCTTCATATAATCTTCCCTTAATAGAAATTGTTATTAACTGGAGAAGACACTGACAAAAAATGTTGAAAAGTAGTTAACCTACCATATAGTAAGTAAATATTCCCTGCCTTTCTTTGGCTTCGTAGAGAACCTTCTCGGCCGATAATAATAGCTGAAAACGTATTCTCATCATCTAGTGAACGAATTATTTGAGCAGAATGAGCTGACAACCCAGCTCCCTGGGGAAACCCTGTAAGCAGTGGTTCATTCAAAGCAGGAGGTAGCCAAGTATTCGATTGAGTATCATATGTATGTATACCTGGGATCCTGATATGTCCATTCCATCCCCCTTTATTAAAATATGCATCACCATGAAGGTTGAATAAAAATGGCAACAATTAGATAGGACAGATGTTTTGTATATGTATCCAGATCTAAGTATGTTGTACAATACATTTAAGTTTTGATGTTAAATGACTGAAGGAAACTGGTGGAAAGCATCGGGCCTAGATTTTATGTTAGTTGACACTTATCTGCAAAACAGATCCTTGATTTTGAGAGAACTGTCTCCTCCTGGGGGTTCGAACCCGCGACATTGACTGTAACACTAGTTGACATAAATTCGAATAGCACAGAAAGTGTCGGCCCCCTTAAAACCATGAGTTCATCTTGCTGACAAGTGTGGCCTAACAACAAAATATAGGTGCATGGTTTCTTTGACTATGAAGCCTCAAAACATACTTTAGACGTTAAATTACCTCAACTAGCAGAAAAACTGAAACTTGATCAATAGAACTCTACTAGCAATAAGAACAAGATAACCTCTGGGTATGTCGAGATAAATCCAACCCAGCAAGTTTGAGGGATAAGGTTGACCAGTTACATGATGAGACCTACTCTAAAAGACAAATAACAGGGTTAATAAGATACAACTGATAACAAGCAGTGATTAGAATCGATTGATTTTACACTCGTGGGATAGTTCTATGAGGCCCACTACCATTTTCGGCAAGCTTTGATCTCATTCAGAATGCTAATTGAAGCTCAGTAACTGAGCCCTAGAGTTCTGAGAACGTGACACCGCCAATAATTATATCGTGTTCTGACATGCTACCGAGTTTAATCCAAGTGTTATAAATATAGAATGACAAAATTAGGGAATTCGTCTCCTGAGTGAGCAACTACGATCACTCGACAAGAGAATAACAAAAACGATTGGCCGGATGATAACCCTACCTACAGTTTCAGTTAGTCTCTAGTTGAGAGAAGATAGGTTAGGAAATGTAAGTAACTACTATTCCTGACCCGACAATCCACTATAGATACCCCTAGGGACTTCAGAGATGAGAATTACACAACTACAATGTTACTACGTAACATACTTTCATATTAACGGTCATTAAATGTGATTGATACAAACTTACCAATAAAAACAAGATATCTATCCTTGAAAACTAGACATGTATGTTGACTAAGAAATGGTGAGTCTGAAGATGTAATTTCCATCCACTGGCCTATTGTAGGATAAAGCTGTATCTTGTAAAAACAGTTGCTCGGCGTTTTACATGATACATCATTAGAAGTTATTCCGCCGTGCAGATAGAGATCTCCCCTTATAATGGCACCTGGAATATTTTGTTCAGAGCATACAAAAATATGTTATACCAGCATGACTTTGTAGCGCAGGACCAATCGTGCCATTTGTTGCATTAACCCACTGAAGAGAACATCGCTTTGTCATTTACTAAAGTTTAATATTATGTAACATATGTGAAGTGAACATTTTTAGCGACTTCGACATAATCCTTTTTATTAGTGTATACTTGTAAATGTAATGGCAATAAAAGTGAATTGAATGCATTAGTAGTTGAAACAATCAAAATTCTCATCCTACTCTTTAAGTTTAAGAGCTAACCGATTGAAATGTGAACAGGCGAAGCTAAAATGGTAACATTACAATCTCGATAGTTTAGTCAAAATTTAAATAGGCACTAATATGATTTTGTCGAAATCTAGACTGCGAAATAATTATTCATTCTTAAGAATGAAGGCTAAGACTGTGATTCATGGACGGTCTGATGAGATCGAAGATGGTAGTTCTCAGACCTTGACGCGGAATTTATTCATATATGGGTTTTTGTGCCATTTCCCCAAAAAATTTTATAACGGCTTCCCCAAAATTGGGAGATTGGGTATATATGGCTAAATGGCATATTGAGGTCATAGATGATGTCATTTCTTGGTGAAATTTACAGCCTCACCTGTGAATTTAGTATCTTAAATTCGTAAAATTTAAATTTAGAACCACAAACCGGTTTTTTAGCTGCTTTAACAGAAGTGAAAATGTCATAATTGTTTACGGATAAGAGCAAAGGGATATCCACTTGAAATAAAAGAAAAATTTGTTTTCGCTATGCAAATTTTAATGACTAGCGGACAGTATCTATCAGATACAACGGAATCATCACCTTTTAATTACCAAAAAACACTGGGAATAAACTCAACTACGGTTTGTAATTTCGGCAAACGACGTAGCAACCAATCAGAATAAAGCGGTTCAAATGGTTTGAATGGTTCTGCTGTGTTGTGTCTCCAGTTTCTGAGTTTTGTCCCTAAAGTTTTTGTTAGGGCTAAGCTTAAGTAGGTGTTTAAGGGGATGTCCAGAAGTTCTTAGTATGCTGTAAGCCATTAGAAGGTCACTTCTAAGACATATGTACTCTAATGGGTAAAGGTTCAGTGATTGGAGGCGCTCTTCATAAGGCTAGAGTTGGAGTCCACGAACAGATTCCTTTGCTTGCCGTCGAACACCTTCCAGAGTGCCTTTATCCTTTTGATATGAGGGCGGAAATACTATGTTTCCGTACTCTAAGTGAGGAAGAATTAATCTGTTCAAGATTATGTGGAAAGTTCTCCCGTCTAACTGGCCGAAAATGCGCCTCAATTTTGCCAATACAAGGTTTTCTCGAAAGGCATTTTTGTCACAGTTAGCGTGTCGGTTTATCCTCTTAGTTACGTACTTTCCTCCAGAGTTTCTCATCACCAGCGAAAAGTAATAAATCTGACGACACCTGCTCTGGAAGAAGAGATCCCAGTATTGAAGGCTGGGGACCCCAGGCAGGCAGAATTATCATTTCCGCCATCTTTGTAAACAGTGGTGGTCAACTTGCTTCATTCCGTTTGTCATCTGACGTTTTCTTGTCGCTGTAAAATTTAATACTTTCGTGTGCTGAAATTCCGAAATTTATGTGATACTCTAAGTTTTGGTGCCAATTTTTTGAGCAAGTTTCGTTTTCTCGGTTTTTGATACTGTTGTTCAGGTCAGTGTATTCATTTCGGGGCGCTATGATAATTAGAAGTATTCGAATCCTTGTATTAACCAGGAATTCACGAAACAGTACAATTTAAGCCTAATTGGACTAGATGACCACAAACGAACGTACCTTATTTATAATTCGAAGTCAACCAGGGATCAAGTACAAAGCAATCATTAGTTGACACAAACATCACAGGTACTTCGTGCTTTATATGATATAACGATGAATATTTGCGCCAAATCTTTATTCGCATTTTGATTGCATCACTTTTGTAATCATTTAAACTACGGTCAGTGCCACATAATCTTTCACATCCACGCGGTCAGAGCGTTTCTAATTGAGTCCTGTACGTTGTTGTTGTTTATTCCACAGGATTAATTAGTATCTAAAAAGATAAGTTGTTTTAGTCTTCCACGATCTCATAATACAATTAAATACTGCTGACTTCGAATTCTTCGTTGACGAGTTGTCATCATCGATAATTGGAACCTGTAGTCTCATCGCATTTTGGAAAAATAGTAGTAATTAACATCCCATCTGATAATACCCTATATATGCACCGAGATCATGTGTTTCCTTACTAATCTGGAGACTAAGAATAGTGTATTGTATATGAGTAAATAATATTACTAATTTCGTCATTTCGCCCGAGATCGTTGGAATATTCGTGTGTATTTATTGACAAATGTCTACCTTTTGATCTGTTTTGAATGTGTAAATCAAGTGATTTTAGATTTATTGAAAGCGCATTTGCCCAATAAAACTACTGGTTCTGAACTAACCATATCGAATATCAAAATTATAACTTTCTAGTGAGTTTTTGAGTTTTTTGAAGCATGGAAATAATCGATATGTAAATGAGTAGTGACGTATTTGAACTAATAACAGTCCCTTTCCTTACAGCAGCGACAACCTCATGTAACGCTAGAAATGACCTCGAGGTTTGTGGTACTCTTCCTGATCCGACATATCAGATGTAAATTTGTTACCAAGTAATTTAAAAACTTGTGGTATTTGTACGAACTAATGATTGCCCGCTGATCACTAATTCCAAATATAAAACGTTCGTTTGTGTTCGTCTAGTTCTACCTCCTTAGTTAGAACATTAGTTCGAATACTTCTAATTATTATAAAACTGATCAATTTGCTTCTGGTTCTTCGATATGACAGTGGAAATAGGTTTAGTTTAACCATTCAAGCATCATGCGGGAGCTTTGTTATTTCGGGAATCAGCTTGTTTGTTGTTCTTTAAGCCCTATCCAACAGCTCACTATTTCCTTAGGCAGAGGTTAGCTGCTTCTATGCAGCACTCGAGTTTAGGGTGCACGAATACTGCATACAAAGTCAAAAATATTTTTGTATCGACATGGCTGAAGGCCCTACGTATTGACCATAGGGTTAAAAAACCTTTGGCGGCTATCGCACGGCAGTGCGCAGTAGTTCTTAAGTCTTGGCTAATGATGATTCTTAGGTCACTGTGTTTCTGGACAACATGTAGCTCAATGTTGTTCGTCGTGTATGTATCTACAGTGGCACTGAACCCCAATCACACAACTTTTGAAGCCGAGCATATAATTACCGAAAAGATTTATATTTAACAGTCAGCACGAAGAGACGGTTGCTGTGACGACGGACCACGGGTGGACTCGAGAAAGCTGTAGGAGGCTTAGAAGGAGCCGAAGACATTCCATCCAATCACCTTTCAGAAGAATATTATAGAATTCTACGTGTAGCCTCCTGATTGGTCAATGCTAATAATCCCATGTATGCGGATTGGTGGACTGTAATGATGATTTCGTTCTTACTAAAATCTATAAATACCTGACAAGTTTGTACTATAATTGACACTGTTTGGAATAGTATTTCTTTCATTAGTCTTCTGTCTTCTTACTGCGACTTGGAAGGGTTTTGGTGTTCTAGTGCTCTGTTATACGCGGTACATCAAGAAACCAACCTTTAAGACATAACAGTTGCCAATGGAGAACGCGGGAACATTCAATTCATTTCAATCGAATGGCATGGCTAGTCCTTGAAAACGTGGTCATTCTGTATGTCCTGTCTTTATTCGCTTTCAATACATTACTCTATCTTTGGCCTAAATGTGTTCTTCAGAAGTACTAAGTATCATATCGCTAATTATCACGATACGATAAGTCAGTGCTGACAATGACTGGACTTCCACATAAGATCTTATGGATTAGGTAGTCAAATCATGACAAATTTACCATTTTAGGATTAGGTTTATTATTAGAGCAGTACTAATATTGAACTTAGATCATAATTCTGCATATCTGTACCTTGGTGACCAATATGCATCATAATGCACTTGGAATAATTTATCAACGACTGTCAAATTTTATACCATTCAGATAGTTTCTTCAGATCATTTTGAAGCATTGAGCTACCACCCCTACTTTTGATCGCTCTTCATATCTTGACGTCGCCAACATATGATAAAACCGATGGTAATAGGAGAGGAGGAGGGTAATTTACACGCAGTAGGAACAACCATAAGTTGCCTTTGCTTTCAATATTTCTTAGCTTGCATAACAGCCGGATGTGAGGAACTTTGTCAAGAGCATTGCAGAAGTCAATGTAAAGTGTATCTACAAGTAATTATGGTTTTTAAGAGCCCGTCAACTTTCACAAGCCACTAATAAGTTAATGAGACAGGAATAACATATTCTAAAGCCATGTTGCTTTTCAGAAGGAATCCGGTCTTAATCGAGATACGTAAACAGCTCCTTCCGAATAATTTTTTCTGGAGTTTTGACAACAACGATGGTGCGACTAACAGATCGGTAGTTCTCAGGTTTATGTCTCGTACATGTTTTAAAGACAAGACTTACTATGGCGCTCTTTCAGCCGTTTGTTAATCGGCCCTGGTTTAAAGATAGATTAAGACATTTTCTTAATGGATTCGCAACGAAATTCGCTAGTTACTTCAGTAACCTAGGATACCTTTCACCAAGTCCCGTGGATTTGTCCATATCAAGCTTATTTGGCAGACCAAAGACACCAAGTACTCTAATGGCCACATTGTCCAGTGTGTGGGGATTTGTATAAATTGACGGGAAGGGTGTCTCTGAGGTATATACATTGCTAAAGTAGCTTGGAAATACTTCAGCTTTAATATGGTCGTTCTCCCCCAATGATGGAGTATTACTGTCTCCCCGTAATACTTGAATATTTTTTCATCTTTTGTCCTTTGTTTTATACACAAGTACAAGCATTAAGGGCATTCTGTAGATTCATTAGCAGTTTTTTCTTCCTGAAACCTTCTAGAAATACGAAGGGTTGAGGCGCTAATACCTTGAGATTCTCGTTATTCAGATTTGTCTCATTAGTACACAGTAGGCGAAATCTTCCCCACATTCATCAACTCTTGCGAAGAAGAGTGCAAACATCCCGACTGAACCTGTAGAATTATGGTCTACTATTATATTAGTACTGCTCTAATAATAGACCTAATCCTAAATTTGTAGATTTGTCATGATATAACTGCCTAATCTATAAGATCTTACGTGGAAGTCACACCATCGACTACACCAACTCACTGTATCGTATCAATTACCAATACATGATGTAGAACAAGGTTAGGCTAGAGAAAGAACAATATATTTAATATGAATAGAAGATATAAGGTAACATTCAGCAGAGACCACGTCTGCACGGCCGAGCCATGCCACTCGATCAACTCCAGACCATTCAATTCATTCTTCGCGCCTTCTCCATTGTTATGTGTTTCTCCGTGCTAAATATTGAATATCTATTTTCTGAGTAGTCTTGTGTTCAGCTTTGAAGATTGTGTGGTTATGGTCCAATGCCACTACACTACTCTCCCACCAGAATCAACGTGATGTTGGTTCGATACCAAATTGGATGGGATCGTCGCGCGCCGGAGGTTACCAAGGATAATAAGGATCCTCCGGGTATTGATAAGCTGAAAGATAAATCAAAAGGACGGCAGCATCTGGTCTTCAAATACATGTAATAATCTTCAAATATCTGCTTTCATGATCAACACGGTTAAAATGAAAATTTGGTTGAAGATTATTTGAACTATAAAAAATGGGATTACAATAATAATAATAAAACGATGCGTGTTAATAACTTAACTTATAGGCAGTAATTATTTTGTGTTTAGAAATATTAAAATAATGAATATTGTAGAAATGTTAATATTGGTATTAGTTTTAGTTTAAATTATGAAATCAGATAACGATTATGCCGGTAAGTTGTCCATAAGAGTTGAATTCCAATTGCATCTGTATTAGTAGGCTAACTGGAAGAACAAAAGTATAGCGTGGAGAAGAATTCCAACCAGTGTTCCAGTTAGTTTGATACGGTTTACTTAGTTACGGGGAGATTTTCTCAACCTCATTTTTGCTTGACCGTGATAGAATTTGGTAATACTACAAATACACATGAATGGTTATCAAAATAAAATTTAAATACATGAGTGATAATTATATGGATTTTGGACAGATAGCTAGGAAAAATCGTTAAACATGAGTGTGTTCGTAAGAGACATGCTCTAGACTCAATGTTCTGATCTGCGATAGACTATTTATTTATATTTATACTTGCCGGCTGATGGGCAAACAAGTTAGTTGCAAGTATGCAGTTTATCATAAGGCAGAACACGATTTAACTGAGATATAGTGGTTATAAGTTATTGAAATCAGTTAAGCCTATGTGTCATATTACTAAGTGATGTGGTGCTGCAAGATGTATTCCGCTAAATAAGTTTTTACAGAACGATTAACAGTGAGTGATGCTCATGTGATTATCAGGGAGAACATAAGTTGTAACCAAGGGGAGTACACTCCCAACTCATGTCTATGATAATGGCTTGAACCTTAGTCAGTGTTGGGGTAAATTCGACATTAATGTTTTCAGTTTGCAGGAGATTTGCTCGACTGCTTATACTGACTATTTGCATGCATGATTGTGTCGCTAAACCATCAATTAGACTGACAAGGTTTTGAGATATTTACTGAATGAGCAACTGATAGAGAAACCTACTGTAATCATCTGTAGTGAATGAAGATAAAAGAAAACAACACTAGTGATAATTATAAGTCAATTTGCTGACCGATTTTGTTAATAGTTTCATTAATTTTATAAATCATATTACGTGATTGTCAAGTCATGACAATGCTTTATGACGATATCCTGAAACTATTAAATTTAACTAGTTATAGTGTTGATTGATGATTAGTCAGTGGAAAAATAGGTATTGTTGCTTTAGGTGATTCGAAATTATCAGAAATTTATAACGTTAAAGAATCCGAGACGCCTAATTTAATTATAAATTTTAATTCAGAAAGATTCGTTTAGTGTTAATTCTAGTAGGCTACGGAGTTTTGATTTTAAACGTTTGTTTAGCTAACAGCTACCTAGGGATTTAGTTATTTTACTAGTGCAGTTGATAGTACCTAAATTTTTAATCTTATTATCTAAACTATGTTCGCATTTTAGGCTGCTAATATGATAAACCAATCCATAAACCCAAATACGATTAGCAACAACGACTATGATGGGTTTATTGATAAATGTTAAAGGCGACTCAGATGATTCCTAAATTTAGAAGACATGAAGATATAGTGTAACGTATGTGTGGGCCAGGTTAACAAGCAGGTTGTTGACGTATATGACAATTTAAAAATAATGAACATGTCCACATAAATAATTTTAAAGTTAAGACTGCTTGTGAAACTTCAGGCAGGAATATGATGCGTTATAAACCTTCCATAGGAAGTTACTGCATTTAGCTTAGTGACACTTACAAATATATGGCAAAAGCTACTGGAAGACATATACATGTTAAGTACAAAAATCATTAAGTAAAATAGTTGGACTCGCCTGGGTTATTTTTGAAAATTAGATTACTCAGTGGACGACACATACAACGCCACTCGTGAGTAGTAATGATCCAAAAAAAATCCAGAAAGAACATGCAGTATGGCAATTAATTCCAGGGTGCTTGATGCTGTTGGTGTTTTTGCCACTCGCTCAGATCGGAACAATCGTAAGAATCCAGATAATTGGGTGGTTGCCATTGAACGAGTCATCTTAAATGACCTTATGATTGCAGAAAACTTATAGCTGAAACTCACGGTATGTTTTTGGAGAAGTCATCCTCGTTGTTTGGCAATGGAACTCGAGAATATGAAATTAGGCAGGCAGTGGTCGGAAGAAAAGATATTACAGGATAGTGCATCGTTTAAAACAGGATGAGGTGTTAAGTGAAGGAACACTGAGAATTAGATCCAGATAACTATTTAGTCCTTCATCGCATTGTTAGTCAATGTATATTTACGCTATTTACAGGTCATATTTGCTAGAGCTTGATGTTTAAACAAGACTATGTCGCTGAAGCATGTAAATGCTATTACAGCTTGTTAACAAATCATCAAAGCTAATTAGTTAATATAGACGACCAGTTTTTATTATCGATTGAGCTAGTTTGTCATGAGGACTGATCAATATAACATTACGATAATGCATGTGAGCATTAATCAGAGGACTATTAGAATACAGGGTTAACATAAATATAAAATCGATCGAGAAAGTTGAAGTGGAAATAAGGATTAATAATAATAGGTTGCGTTTCTTTAGTTGGGCTCACCAATGTAGAATTATGGTCTACTATTATATTAGTACTGCTCTAATAATAGACCTAATCCTAAATTTGTAGATTTGTCATGATATAACTGCCTAATCTATAAGATCTTACGTGGAAGTCACACCATCGACTACACCAACTCACTGTATCGTATCAATTACCAATACATGATGTAGAACAAGGTTAGGCTAGAGAAAGAACAATATATTTAATATGAATAGAAGATATAAGGTAACATTCAGCAGAGACCACGTCTGCATGGCCGAGCCATGCCACTCGATCAACTCCAGACCATTCAATTCATTCTTCGCGCCTTCTCCATTGTTATGTGTTTCTCCGTGCTAAATATTGAATATCTATTTTCTGAGTAGTCTTGTGTTCAGCTTTGAAGATTGTGTGGTTATGGTCCAATGCCACTACACTACTCTCCCACCAGAATCAACGTGATGTTGGTTCGATACCAAATTGGATGGGATCGTCGCGCGCCGGAGGTTACCAAGGATAATAAGGATCCTCCGGGTATTGATAAGCTGAAAGATAAATCAAAAGGACGGCAGCATCTGGTCTTCAAATACATGTAATAATCTTCAAATATCTGCTTTCATGATCAACACGGTTAAAATGAAAATTTGGTTGAAGATTATTTGAACTATAAAAAATGGGATTACAATAATAATAATAAAACGATGCGTGTTAATAACTTAACTTATAGGCAGTAATTATTTTGTGTTTAGAAATATTAAAATAATGAATATTGTAGAAATGTTAATATTGGTATTAGTTTTGGTTTAAATTATGAAATCAGATAACGATTATGCCGGTAAGTTGTCCATAAGAGTTGAATTCCAATTGCATCTGTATTAGTAGGCTAACTGGAAGAACAAAAGTATAGCGTGGAGAAGAATTCCAACCAGTGTTCCAGTTAGTTTGATACGGTTTACTTAGTTACGGGGAGATTTTCTCAACCTCATTTTTGCTTGACCGTGATAGAATTTGGTAATACTACAAATACACATGAATGGTTATCAAAATAAAATTTAAATACATGAGTGATAATTATATGGATTTTGGACAGATAGCTAGGAAAAATCGTTAAACATGAGTGTGTTCGTAAGAGACATGCTCTAGACTCAATGTTCTGATCTGCGATAGACTATTTATTTATATTTATACTTGCCGGCTGATGGGCAAACAAGTTAGTTGCAAGTATGCAGTTTATCATAAGGCAGAACACGATTTAACTGAGATATAGTGGTTATAAGTTATTGAAATCAGTTAAGCCTATGTGTCATATTACTAAGTGATGTGGTGCTGCAAGATGTATTCCGCTAAATAAGTTTTTACAGAACGATTAACAGTGAGTGATGCTCATGTGATTATCAGGGAGAACATAAGTTGTAACCAAGGGAGTACACTCCCAACTCATGTCTATGATAATGGCTTGAACCTTAGTCAGTGTTGGGGTAAATTCGACATTAATGTTTTCAGTTTGCAGGAGATTTGCTCGACTGCTTATACTGACTATTTGCATGCATGATTGTGTCGCTAAACCATCAATTAGACTGACAAGGTTTTGAGATATTTACTGAATGAGCAACTGATAGAGAAACCTACTGTAATCATCTGTAGTGAATGAAGATAAAAGAAAACAACACTAGTGATAATTATAAGTCAATTTGCTGACCGATTTTGTTAATAGTTTCATTAATTTTATAAATCATATTACGTGATTGTCAAGTCATGACAATGCTTTATGACGATATCCTGAAACTATTAAATTTAACTAGTTATAGTGTTGATTGATGATTAGTCAGTGGAAAAATAGGTATTGTTGCTATAGGTGATTCGAAATTATCAGAAATTTATAACGTTAAAGAATCCGAGACGCCTAATTTAATTATAAATTTTAATTCAGAAAGATTCGTTTAGTGTTAATTCTAGTAGGCTACGGAGTTTTGATTTTAAACGTTTGTTTAGCTAACAGCTACCTAGGGATTTAGTTATTTTACTAGTGCAGTTGATAGTACCTAAATTTTTAATCTTATTATCTAAACTATGTTCGCATTTTAGGCTGCTAATATGATAAACCAATCCATAAACCCAAATACGATTAGCAACAACGACTATGATGGGTTTATTGATAAATGTTAAAGGCGACTCAGATGATTCCTAAATTTAGAAGACATGAAGATATAGTGTAACGTATGTGTGGGCCAGGTTAACAAGCAGGTTGTTGACGTATATGACAATTTAAAAATAATGAACATGTCCAGATAAATAATTTTAAAGTTAAGACTGCTTGTGAAACTTCAGGCAGGAATATGATGCGTTATAAACCTTCCATAGGAAGTTACTGCATTTAGCTTAGTGACACTTACAAATATATGGCAAAAGCTACTGGAAGACATATACATGTTAAGTACAAAAAATCATTAAGTAAAATAGTTGGACTCGCCTGGGTTATTTTTGAAAATTAGATTACTCAGTGGACGACACATACAACGCCACTCGTGAGTAGTAATGATCCAAAAAAATCCAGAAAGAACATGCAGTATGGCAATTAATTCCAGGGTGCTTGATGCTGTTGGCGTTTTTGCCACTCGCTCGGATCGGAACAATCGTAAGAATCCAGATAATTGGGTGGTTGCCATTGAACGAGTCATCTTAAATGACCTTATGATTGCAGAAAACTTATAGCTGAAACTCACGGTATGTTTTTGGAGAAGTCATCCTCGTTGTTTGGCAATGGAACTCGAGAATATGAAATTAGGCAGGCAGTGGTCGGAAGAAAAGATATTACAGGATAGTGCATCGTTTAAAACAGGATGAGGTGTTAAGTGAAGGAACACTGAGAATTAGATCCAGATAACTATTTAGTCCTTCATCGCATTGTTAGTCAATGTATATTTACGCTATTTACAGGTCATATTTGCTAGAGCTTGATGTTTAAACAAGACTATGTCGCTGAAGCATGTAAATGCTATTACAGCTTGTTAACAAATCATCAAAGCTAATTAGTTAATATAGACGACCAGTTTTTATTATCGATTGAGCTAGTTTGTCATGAGGACTGATCAATATAACATTACGATAATGCATGTGAGCATTAATCAGAGGACTATTAGAATACAGGGTTAACATAAATATAAAATCGATCGAGAAAGTTGAAGTGGAAATAAGGATTAATAATAATAGGTTGCGTTTCTTTAGTTGGGCTCACCAATGTAGAATTATGGTCTACTATTATATTAGTACTGCTCTAATAATAGACCTAATCCTAAATTTGTAGATTTGTCATGATATAACTGCCTAATCTATAAGATCTTACGTGGAAGTCACACCATCGACTACACCAACTCACTGTATCGTATCAATTACCAATACATGATGTAGAACAAGGTTAGGCTAGAGAAAGAACAATATATTTAATATGAATAGAAGATATAAGGTAACATTCAGCAGAGACCACGTCTGCATGGCCGAGCCATGCCACTCGATCAACTCCAGACCATTCAATTCATTCTTCGCGCCTTCTCCATTGTTATGTGTTTCTCCGTGCTAAATATTGAATATCTATTTTCTGAGTAGTCTTGTGTTCAGCTTTGAAGATTGTGTGGTTATGGTCCAATGCCACTACACTACTCTCCCACCAGAATCAACGTGATGTTGGTTCGATACCAAATTGGATGGGATCGTCGCGCGCCGGAGGTTACCAAGGATAATAAGGATCCTCCGGGTATTGATAAGCTGAAAGATAAATCAAAAGGACGGCAGCATCTGGTCTTCAAATACATGTAATAATCTTCAAATATCTGCTTTCATGATCAACACGGTTAAAATGAAAATTTGGTTGAAGATTATTTGAACTATAAAAAATGGGATTACAATAATAATAATAAAACGATGCGTGTTAATAACTTAACTTATAGGCAGTAATTATTTTGTGTTTAGAAATATTAAAATAATGAATATTGTAGAAATGTTAATATTGGTATTAGTTTTGGTTTAAATTATGAAATCAGATAACGATTATGCCGGTAAGTTGTCCATAAGAGTTGAATTCCAATTGCATCTGTATTAGTAGGCTAACTGGAAGAACAAAAGTATAGCGTGGAGAAGAATTCCAACCAGTGTTCCAGTTAGTTTGATACGGTTTACTTAGTTACGGGGAGATTTTCTCAACCTCATTTTTGCTTGACCGTGATAGAATTTGGTAATACTACAAATACACATGAATGGTTATCAAAATAAAATTTAAATACATGAGTGATAATTATATGGATTTTGGACAGATAGCTAGGAAAAATCGTTAAACATGAGTGTGTTCGTAAGAGACATGCTCTAGACTCAATGTTCTGATCTGCGATAGACTATTTATTTATATTTATACTTGCCGGCTGATGGGCAAACAAGTTAGTTGCAAGTATGCAGTTTATCATAAGGCAGAACACGATTTAACTGAGATATAGTGGTTATAAGTTATTGAAATCAGTTAAGCCTATGTGTCATATTACTAAGTGATGTGGTGCTGCAAGATGTATTCCGCTAAATAAGTTTTTACAGAACGATTAACAGTGAGTGATGCTCATGTGATTATCAGGGAGAACATAAGTTGTAACCAAGGGAGTACACTCCCAACTCATGTCTATGATAATGGCTTGAACCTTAGTCAGTGTTGGGGTAAATTCGACATTAATGTTTTCAGTTTGCAGGAGATTTGCTCGACTGCTTATACTGACTATTTGCATGCATGATTGTGTCGCTAAACCATCAATTAGACTGACAAGGTTTTGAGATATTTACTGAATGAGCAACTGATAGAGAAACCTACTGTAATCATCTGTAGTGAATGAAGATAAAAGAAAACAACACTAGTGATAATTATAAGTCAATTTGCTGACCGATTTTGTTAATAGTTTCATTAATTTTATAAATCATATTACGTGATTGTCAAGTCATGACAATGCTTTATGACGATATCCTGAAACTATTAAATTTAACTAGTTATAGTGTTGATTGATGATTAGTCAGTGGAAAAATAGGTATTGTTGCTTTAGGTGATTCGAAATTATCAGAAATTTATAACGTTAAAGAATCCGAGACGCCTAATTTAATTATAAATTTTAATTCAGAAAGATTCGTTTAGTGTTAATTCTAGTAGGCTACGGAGTTTTGATTTTAAACGTTTGTTTAGCTAACAGCTACCTAGGGATTTAGTTATTTTACTAGTGCAGTTGATAGTACCTAAATTTTTAATCTTATTATCTAAACTATGTTCGCATTTTAGGCTGCTAATATGATAAACCAATCCATAAACCCAAATACGATTAGCAACAACGACTATGATGGGTTTATTGATAAATGTTAAAGGCGACTCAGATGATTCCTAAATTTAGAAGACATGAAGATATAGTGTAACGTATGTGTGGGCCAGGTTAACAAGCAGGTTGTTGACGTATATGACAATTTAAAAATAATGAACATGTCCACATAAATAATTTTAAAGTTAAGACTGCTTGTGAAACTTCAGGCAGGAATATGATGCGTTATAAACCTTCCATAGGAAGTTACTGCATTTAGCTTAGTGACACTTACAAATATATGGCAAAAGCTACTGGAAGACATATACATGTTAAGTACAAAAATCATTAAGTAAAATAGTTGGACTCGCCTGGGTTATTTTTGAAAATTAGATTACTCAGTGGACGACACATACAACGCCACTCGTGAGTAGTAATGATCCAAAAAAATCCAGAAAGAACATGCAGTATGGCAATTAATTCCAGGGTGCTTGATGCTGTTGGCGTTTTTGCCACTCGCTCAGATCGGAACAATCGTAAGAATCCAGATAATTGGGTGGTTGCCATTGAACGAGTCATCTTAAATGACCTTATGATTGCAGAAAACTTATAGCTGAAACTCACGGTATGTTTTTGGAGAAGTCATCCTCGTTGTTTGGCAATGGAACTCGAGAATATGAAATTAGGCAGGCAGTGGTCGGAAGAAAAGATATTACAGGATAGTGCATCGTTTAAAACAGGATGAGGTGTTAAGTGAAGGAACACTGAGAATTAGATCCAGATAACTATTTAGCCCTTCATCGCATTGTTAGTCAATGTATATTTACGCTATTTACAGGTCATATTTGCTAGAGCTTGATGTTTAAACAAGACTATGTCGCTGAAGCATGTAAATGCTATTACAGCTTGTTAACAAATCATCAAAGCTAATTAGTTAATATAGACGACCAGTTTTTATTATCGATTGAGCTAGTTTGTCATGAGGACTGATCAATATAACATTACGATAATGCATGTGAGCATTAATCAGAGGACTATTAGAATACAGGGTTAACATAAATATAAAATCGATCGAGAAAGTTGAAGTGGAAATAAGGATTAATAATAATAGGTTGCGTTTCTTTAGTTGGGCTCACCAATGTAGAATTATGGTCTACTATTATATTAGTACTGCTCTAATAATAGACCTAATCCTAAATTTGTAGATTTGTCATGATATAACTGCCTAATCTATAAGATCTTACGTGGAAGTCACACCATCGACTACACCAACTCACTGTATCGTATCAATTACCAATACATGATGTAGAACAAGGTTAGGCTAGAGAAAGAACAATATATTTAATATGAATAGAAGATATAAGGTAACATTCAGCAGAGACCACGTCTGCACGGCCGAGCCATGCCACTCGATCAACTCCAGACCATTCAATTCATTCTTCGCGCCTTCTCCATTGTTATGTGTTTCTCCGTGCTAAATATTGAATATCTATTTTCTGAGTAGTCTTGTGTTCAGCTTTGAAGATTGTGTGGTTATGGTCCAATGCCACTACAAACCATCTTGGATAGGTTCTCGGACACCTTGCTGTAGTCGAAAGGATATGAGGTGGGGTAACTTTTAAGCATAAATTTCGAAAAACATTCCAATCATTTTCTGCTGAAGACTCTGGCTCTATTATTCAATCTACTGAGGATGTTGAATGCATAATATCTTTTACATTTGCTTTCAAGACGTCAGGTCTGGGTCGGGCTTACGCGTGCTTGTTTTTGACAACTATGTGGAAGTCAAAGTTTAGAACTGAATGATAGCTTTCATCTAGAGATGGTATGCAATCGAGGTTTGTGACGTCATCCTTATAATGGATCAATATGAGATCTACTCAGGATGATTCGAAGTCCGGGTCGTAACTAGTTGCTTCTTTCACATGTTGCACTGGAGTCCATGTGATCGCCGCATCAACTAGTTCATATTCGAAAGAATTTTCTAACAATTGAGTCCTCAGGTTTTTGTAGTCTACTGCAGGTGAATTAAAGTCTCTTAAGATTAAACATTGACCACTTCCTAACCAACTATTGAGACCATCTAGCAAGACACCATCCAACTCATAGTTTGAACTGAGGCAAGTCAAACCAATCAGCATCTCTTGTCTCTGCATTTCAAGCGATAACTAATTCACAAAGTTCGCTTTCATTGAATATGTTATCGACAACGGTAAATCGGAGTATTCTTAGTGAATAGAGCCACTGCATCTCCTTTGCGCTTCTGGATTCTGCCGGTTTTTACTAATGTGAAACCTCCCAAATCAAGTTTTCTACTGCCTGTAGACTGCGTTATCTGACTTGTTGTGGCCATGATTACGTCAGGCTTGATAGTCTATATGTACACCTAGCCTTGATTGCCCATTGAGCAAGCTTTCGGCATTTGTGTAACAGATCCGAAGTCAACTTAAATGGTTTCGTGCTACACACAGAGTGGCTCCGGCATCATTTGCTGTCGAAGCCTCACAACCCGAACATTAACAATTTTCAGTTCCTTTTCGCCAGCATCTAGATTAAGTTTTAGTTTTCTTTCAGCTTCTCGTCTCTTTACACGGTTTACGAGCGGCAAGTTTTTACGGACAAAAACTTCTGACCCGTTTCGTCTATGCCCAGTCTTCAGTATTAAGTCTCGTTCATTGGGAGTCCCGAGTACTACTTTAAGCAACCTGATTTGATTATGTTTCAGGCCTATTTGAATACCTACTCTATAAACCTTTAGCAACGTGACTCCGTAGATATCCTAAAGCATTAACTGGTTCAGTAGCTGTTTTATCAATCCAATGTCGTGCCTAAAACGAGTTCCGAACTCTGAGCTTTCATTCTCCTTGACTCGATGAAAGACAACTGACCTGTCACTATGATCAGTCATTAACTTCTCAAACACTGTTGTGAAATTGGTTTTTCTTTAGCAACATCAGTTAGCCTCTTATTTTTTATCTATGCCCATCTATTGACTTTCATTAGAGTAGCAATAATAGTAACGTTGCACATATTGTGGGGCCCTGGATGATTGTTCGTGACCTGGGTTGTCGGTTTCCTATTTTTCCTTCCAGAAATAGAACTAGCCCAGCAATTATGTTTTCCAAGTGTTTCCTGCTCGCTACCATTTGGAAGGTTGGTGACAGAGGAAACTTCCTTTTGAGCTTTTATTACTAACAAACCTCATTATAGGCCGTTCTTCCCTCGCTGGCCTATGTTAGTAGTTGCGTCTAAGGACTTCCAAACAATTCATTTCGGCTGGGAAGAGAATAATATATTTAATGTGAGAGAAAGACACTACTTTTAGTTCTATCTGTTGATAAAGGAAACCACATAGTTCTATCATTCAAATTTATCTAACATCTTATCGCCAGATGCAGGTTCTTTGAAAAACAACATTTTTTCACAACAGTAGGTGGTACAGTTGAAAGAAGCAAATATTTTCGAATGCTTGCATCAATTTCGGGTCAAGCTATAGTAATAATTACTAAGCGTTTCCAGTGGAACCAGTCGCTGGTATAAACGTTGAGGACAATAGCTGCTGCATCACCAAACGTGTCCGCGTTTACACAAATTAAAGGCTTATTTAGCAGTGGATAATATGGATTGTCCTAAGTGTTTGGATTTTGGATGCTAGGCAACTGCATTCAGCCTGAGTTTCTATAATTTTTCTTGATCAGTTGATCAAGTTGTAGGGTTAAAATATCTTTACGTTCCAAAGACTTTCACTGGCAAGCGTCGTAAAATATCTTCGAAATGGGAGATTTGTAGGGTTTATTAAATAATTATGTCCCGATCTCGGATATACGTCTCACGAGGTTCTTTTGAGTAATTTTAATCAGGATGCACCTCAAGAGTAGTGTTTCCGACACTGTTCACATGTGTTACTCGAACTTAAGTGAGTAATTAAGTGGTGAGGGAAGTATAGCGTGGAGAAGAATTCCAACCAGTGTTCCAGTTAGTTTGATACGGTTTACTTAGTTACGGGGAGATTTTCTCAACCTCATTTTTGCTTGACCGTGATAGAATTTGGTAATACTACAAATACACATGAATGGTTATCAAAATAAAATTTAAATACATGAGTGATAATTATATGGATTTTGGACAGATAGCTAGGAAAAATCGTTAAACATGAGTGTGTTCGTAAGAGACATGCTCTAGACTCAATGTTCTGATCTGCGATAGACTATTTATTTATATTTATACTTGCCGGCTGATGGGCAAACAAGTTAGTTGCAAGTATGCAGTTTATCATAAGGCAGAACACGATTTAACTGAGATATAGTGGTTATAAGTTATTGAAATCAGTTAAGCCTATGTGTCATATTACTAAGTGATGTGGTGCTGCAAGATGTATTCCGCTAAATAAGTTTTTACAGAACGATTAACAGTGAGTGATGCTCATGTGATTATCAGGGAGAACATAAGTTGTAACCAAGGGAGTACACTCCCAACTCATGTCTATGATAATGGCTTGAACCTTAGTCAGTGTTGGGGTAAATTCGACATTAATGTTTTCAGTTTGCAGGAGATTTGCTCGACTGCTTATACTGACTATTTGCATGCATGATTGTGTCGCTAAACCATCAATTAGACTGACAAGGTTTTGAGATATTTACTGAATGAGCAACTGATAGAGAAACCTACTGTAATCATCTGTAGTGAATGAAGATAAAAGAAAACAACACTAGTGATAATTATAAGTCAATTTGCTGACCGATTTTGTTAATAGTTTCATTAATTTTATAAATCATATTACGTGATTGTCAAGTCATGACAATGCTTTATGACGATATCCTGAAACTATTAAATTTAACTAGTTATAGTGTTGATTGATGATTAGTCAGTGGAAAAATAGGTATTGTTGCTTTAGGTGATTCGAAATTATCAGAAATTTATAACGTTAAAGAATCCGAGACGCCTAATTTAATTATAAATTTTAATTCAGAAAGATTCGTTTAGTGTTAATTCTAGTAGGCTACGGAGTTTTGATTTTAAACGTTTGTTTAGCTAACAGCTACCTAGGGATTTAGTTATTTTACTAGTGCAGTTGATAGTACCTAAATTTTTAATCTTATTATCTAAACTATGTTCGCATTTTAGGCTGCTAATATGATAAACCAATCCATAAACCCAAATACGATTAGCAACAACGACTATGATGGGTTTATTGATAAATGTTAAAGGCGACTCAGATGATTCCTAAATTTAGAAGACATGAAGATATAGTGTAACGTATGTGTGGGCCAGGTTAACAAGCAGGTTGTTGACGTATATGACAATTTAAAAATAATGAACATGTCCACATAAATAATTTTAAAGTTAAGACTGCTTGTGAAACTTCAGGCAGGAATATGATGCGTTATAAACCTTCCATAGGAAGTTACTGCATTTAGCTTAGTGACACTTACAAATATATGGCAAAAGCTACTGGAAGACATATACATGTTAAGTACAAAAATCATTAAGTAAAATAGTTGGACTCGCCTGGGTTATTTTTGAAAATTAGATTACTCAGTGGACGACACATACAACGCCACTCGTGAGTAGTAATGATCCAAAAAAAATCCAGAAAGAACATGCAGTATGGCAATTAATTCCAGGGTGCTTGATGCTGTTGGCGTTTTTGCCACTCGCTCAGATCGGAACAATCGTAAGAATCCAGATAATTGGGTGGTTGCCATTGAACGAGTCATCTTAAATGACCTTATGATTGCAGAAAACTTATAGCTGAAACTCACGGTATGTTTTTGGAGAAGTCATCCTCGTTGTTTGGCAATGGAACTCGAGAATATGAAATTAGGCAGGCAGTGGTCGGAAGAAAAGATATTACAGGATAGTGCATCGTTTAAAACAGGATGAGGTGTTAAGTGAAGGAACACTGAGAATTAGATCCAGATAACTATTTAGCCCTTCATCGCATTGTTAGTCAATGTATATTTACGCTATTTACAGGTCATATTTGCTAGAGCTTGATGTTTAAACAAGACTATGTCGCTGAAGCATGTAAATGCTATTACAGCTTGTTAACAAATCATCAAAGCTAATTAGTTAATATAGACGACCAGTTTTTATTATCGATTGAGCTAGTTTGTCATGAGGACTGATCAATATAACATTACGATAATGCATGTGAGCATTAATCAGAGGACTATTAGAATACAGGGTTAACATAAATATAAAATCGATCGAGAAAGTTGAAGTGGAAATAAGGATTAATAATAATAGGTTGCGTTTCTTTAGTTGGGCTCACCAATGTAGAATTATGGTCTACTATTATATTAGTACTGCTCTAATAATAGACCTAATCCTAAATTTGTAGATTTGTCATGATATAACTGCCTAATCTATAAGATCTTACGTGGAAGTCACACCATCGACTACACCAACTCACTGTATCGTATCAATTACCAATACATGATGTAGAACAAGGTTAGGCTAGAGAAAGAACAATATATTTAATATGAATAGAAGATATAAGGTAACATTCAGCAGAGACCACGTCTGCACGGCCGAGCCATGCCACTCGATCAACTCCAGACCATTCAATTCATTCTTCGCGCCTTCTCCATTGTTATGTGTTTCTCCGTGCTAAATATTGAATATCTATTTTCTGAGTAGTCTTGTGTTCAGCTTTGAAGATTGTGTGGTTATGGTCCAATGCCACTACAAACCATCTTGGATAGGTTCTCGGACACCTTGCTGTAGTCGAAAGGATATGAGGTGGGGTAACTTTTAAGCATAAATTTCGAAAAACATTCCAATCATTTTCTGCTGAAGACTCTGGCTCTATTATTCAATCTACTGAGGATGTTGAATGCACAATATCTTTTACATTTGCTTTCAAGACGTCAGGTCTGGGTCGGGCTTACGCGTGCTTGTTTTTGACAACTATGTGGAAGTCAAAGTTTAGAACTGAATGATAGCTTTCATCTAGAGATGGTATGCAATCGAGGTTTGTGACGTCATCCTTATAATGGATCAATATGAGATCTACTCAGGATGATTCGAAGTCGGGTCGTAACTAGTTGCTTCTTTCACATGTTGCACTGGAGTCCATGTGATCGCCGCATCAACTAGTTCATATTCGAAAGAATTTTCTAACAATTGAGTCCTCAGGTTTTTGTAGTCTACTGCAGGTGAATTAAAGTCTCTTAAGATTAAACATTGACCACTTCCTAATCAACTATTGAGACCATCTAGCAAGACACCATCCAACTCATAGTTTGAACTGAGGCAAGTCAAACCAATCAGCATCTCTTGTCTCTGCATTTCAAGCGATAACTAATTCACAAAGTTCGCTTTCATTGAATATGTTATCGACAACGGTAAATCGGAGTATTCTTAGTGAATAGAGCCACTGCATCTCCTTTGCGCTTCTGGATTCTGCCGGTTTTTACTAATGTGAAACCTCCCAAATCAAGTTTTCTACTGCCTGTAGACTGCATTATCTGACTTGTTGTGGCCATGATTACGTCAGGCTTGATAGTCTATATGTACACCTAGCCTTGATTGCCCATTGAGCAAGCTTTCGGCATTTGTGTAACAGATCCGAAGTCAACTTAAATGGTTTCGTGCTACACACAGAGTGGCTCCGGCATCATTTGCTGTCGAAGCCTCACAACCCGAACATTAACAATTTTCAGTTCCTTTTCGCCAGCATCTAGATTAAGTTTTAGTTTTCTTTCAGCTTCTCGTCTCTTTACACGGTTTACGAGCGGCAAGTTTTTACGGACAAAAACTTCTGACCCGTTTCGTCTATGCCCAGTCTTCAGTATTAAGTCTCGTTCATTGGGAGTCCCGAGTACTACTTTAAGCAACCTGATTTGATTATGTTTCAGGCCTATTTGAATACCTACTCTATAAACCTTTAGCAACGTGACTCCGTAGATATCCTAAAGCATTAACTGGTTCAGTAGCTGTTTTATCAATCCAATGTCGTGCCTAAAACGAGTTCCGAACTCTGAGCTTTCATTCTCCTTGACTCGATGAAAGACAACTGACCTGTCACTATGATCAGTCATTAACTTCTCAAACACTGTTGTGAAATTGGTTTTTCTTTAGCAACATCAGTTAGCCTCTTATTTTTTATCTATGCCCATCTATTGACTTTCATTAGAGTAGCAATAATAGTAACGTTGCACATATTGTGGGGCCCTGGATGATTGTTCGTGACCTGGGTTGTCGGTTTCCTATTTTTCCTTCCAGAAATAGAACTAGCCCAGCAATTATGTTTTCCAAGTGTTTCCTGCTCGCTACCATTTGGAAGGTTGGTGACAGAGGAAACTTCCTTTTTGAGCTTTTATTACTAACAAACCTCATTATAGGCCGTTCTTCCCTCGCTGGCCTATGTTAGTAGTTGCGTCTAAGGACTTCCAAACAATTCATTTCGGCTGGGAAGAGAATAATATATTTAATGTGAGAGAAAGACACTACTTTTAGTTCTATCTGTTGATAAAGGAAACCACATAGTTCTATCATTCAAATTTATCTAACATCTTATCGCCAGATGCAGGTTCTTTGAAAAACAACATTTTTTCACAACAGTAGGTGGTACAGTTGAAAGAAGCAAATATTTTCGAATGCTTGCATCAATTTCGGGTCAAGCTATAGTAATAATTACTAAGCGTTTCCAGTGGAACCAGTCGCTGGTATAAACGTTGAGGACAATAGCTGCTGCATCACCAAACGTGTCCGCGTTTACACAAATTAAAGGCTTATTTAGCAGTGGATAATATGGATTGTCCTAAGTGTTTGGATTTTGGATGCTAGGCAACTGCATTCAGCCTGAGTTTCTATAATTTTTCTTGATCAGTTGATCAAGTTGTAGGGTTAAAATATCTTTACGTTCCAAAGACTTTCACTGGCAAGCGTCGTAAAATATCTTCGAAATGGGAGATTTGTAGGGTTTATTAAATAATTATGTCCCGATCTCGGATATACGTCTCACGAGGTTCTTTTGAGTAATTTTAATCAGGATGCACCTCAAGAGTAGTGTTTCCGACACTGTTCACATGTGTTACTCGAACTTAAGTGAGTAATTAAGTGGTGAGGGATTCCCCACATTTTTGGCACCAAAAAACGTAGCGCAGGATACCAGTTAATTTAAACCTCAAGAACCTATGATATGGGCCAGAATTGCAGGGTTTGATATCAGGGGGTTTGAGTATAAGATATTTTCTCACAATATTTTTAGATTTTTCACCTCAAAAGTTGTAGGACAGGTCTAAACTGTTTTCCAGGCTAATGATAAAAGGATCCCCACAAGCCTTTGTTCTTTATCCCACGTTTTTAAACTCTATTAAGGTTGTGGTGGATCCCAGCAGAAGAGCTTATTCAAAATATAACAGTAGACAAGTTTATCAATAATATACCAAAAGAGTTGATACCGAAACCCTAGGTGTCTGTCTATGAGTAAACCAAAAGGTAACAAATTATAGTTACAATACAAATGGTTCTGGAGATTGTTAAGTTTTCTGAGGTTAAGCGTTCGCGTGCGAGACTGAGGGCCCTGAGTCCTAATCCTGCGAGCAGGATCGTGGATGTGCACTACTGAGGAGTCCCACAATAGGACGAAACGGCCATCCATCGCTTCCAGGTTTCCAAGGGTGGTTTAACACCAATAGGTTCATGGTCTCAATCAAGATAATAACGGTTGTTATGAAATGAATGTTACTTGTAAGCTGCTCTCTGTGATAACAACCACAAATGAGTTTACTTGATTAACGAATATTCCTCTACATGTGGTGGCACCAACGGCGTAATGAGAAAGATTGAATCCAATAGTATTACTTAATAATAATCCGGGCCAAAAATCCAGCACAGTGTGGGAGGGCCTAAAAGGATGTCATAAAACCACTATAATCTTCAATCAAAGGCCGTGGCGACTAAAGCAGGACAGGCGGCGGAGATAGCGTTTATATTTCAACCAACGCGGTAGTATATCAATATATATATCCAAACAATTATAATCGTTTAGTTTACAACTGATACGGAAAAACAATAGACATTGAATAAAAATGTAGTTACATAAAAAGTGTGGCCTTGACTTCCATTCCCTCATGTGAGCTTACTCCAACTTGTTAAACGACACAACTCAATGTTCTATATTAATATATTCTCTAATATGGAGCCTCTGACTTAATTTCACTTTAACAAGGGATAATATGAACTTAATCTAATTTATTATACCTCTGTTTGTTCTACTATACAATGTTATGCAACGTTTGGCGTTCATATCCAAGTGCATTGCTGCTCTTCTGTTTCTCTTCTTTTCTTCTTCAGAATCTTGCTTATAAGTCATAGCTATGGGACTTCTGACGTCTGGAACAAACTTGACGTACGCGTCTCCTCAAGGTCAAGGTTTACAGCGCCCTGTGGGTCTACTTTATAACAACTATAAACTTACTAAGTTGGGAAGCATGTTGTGCACTAACAAATGTTGTAATTTATAGATTGTGCCTGTAAAAATGGCGTGCACCTGCACATGCAGAAATATATATTATTAAAGAAAAAATGTGGTCTTTATTTTGCCGTCACAAAAATCACTGAATACGCATGTCACTATAAGGTTGAGGGTGTTCAGGCCTGAGCGTCTGTTGTTACTTGCATGGCCTTTCGACGTTTCGCGGTTTTTTGATCTTGAGATCAGATGTTTGGGTATAGGTCAACAAAAGAAAGCTTATGGTTATCACGTAAAGAGATAATATTCATTATCTCTTCGTAATATTCATACTGAAGATGTCACAGGTATTCGGAGTTTGACAACGCTTTACCCAGTAACACCCAATATGAATCGTGCCCACCAAGTGGATTCAAAAGACAGAAGCTAGGAGGTTCGAAGATATATTTGATAGGCTATCAGTATGTCGAGGAACGTCTGACCTAATCTGGCTAGCGATTGCAGGGGTTGTTGAGCACGGCGTCCCCACTCGTGATCTGGTGCGGATGCATGACCGAGCGCCTTCAGCTAGGTGAGTCCATTAAAACTAATGTGGTCAGCATGCGATGTCGAAAACTTACAGAGCTATTTATTTACCGCTAGAATACCATCTGGATTGAGGTGTACTAGTTTTAGTCTAGGTTACTCTGAATTCTAAATCTCAGTTCTTCATTTGGCTTTCATTTATAACCCAAGTGTCATCTTCAGAGTTTCTTCGATGATCTTTGGCTTTAGTTCATAAGTGCAGTCTGAAGACTTTCACATTTGCTCATTCTACTGTCTTGTAGCAACGTAAATTTCGATAACTTGATGAATACCGTAGTAAAATGGTCTTTATGAGATTTCTACCCGATTAAACAACTGATATGATACCATGGTGGTATAAATAGTGTTCAACCAGGTATTTGTTTGTGGCATAACTGAAAACTCTTAAAAACTGTCTACAAATTAGACAAATTTCGGAACTTCAGACGTGAACATAAACAACTTTCTATCAATTAGCTGTCACTGGCAAAATGTAACTATAGTCTCATTATTTTGACCATATATTAGCCTCACTATTTATATGTATATCAATATTTTCTTAATAAAGAGTCTTAAACTAGTTATACTAATTCATTTCTATGAGTTGTTTGAATCTTCCCGTTGATGTTTAGTGCTGCAAATAATCAGTCCCTTTTCGGCATATGTGTGTAGCGTGGCATCGAGTCGCGGTAGACTATAAACACCACTACAAAAGGAATGCATGACAGGATATCCATAAAATCCCCCCTGAAGCCAAATATCAAAATGCAGTTAATGGACCAAGTCCAGATATATTTGCTGGCGATCTCGTGGTATCGAAAGAATACCGAGATCGTGCCAGGATAAAAGCTTGGTTACAGGGCGCATCCGAATTCGCGCAAGGTCACAATCAAAGTGTAAGAATAATAATGGAAACATAATATAGCTGTCATTAGCACAGTTAAACAAAGGGCACATTAAACAAGCACAGGTACAGTTGGTTATAATAATAATAATAATTGTTTTCATTAAACCTATCGTGTTCTCGTGATAAAAGTGAGTCACTACATGTGCATCATTTGAAGATTTCCTCAATATTGTCACCAGGTCACAATAACTATGGACAGAGTGGAATGGTGCAGGTACGTTTAGCTTACACGGGATTCCACAGCTAGTCACCATCTATCTCTGTTAAGACATGCTTGTGACATGACCATATCGAGGCAATCCTCACAGGATGTATATATGTGCCAAAAAAAGACTAACTAGTTGCAGTTCTAAACACCAATGGAGAAGTGGAAAAAAACGATAAAAATGAATTAAGCTTCACCTTATTACACAAGCAAGTGGCTATTTTAACTACTTAGGTTTAGCTTCAACATAAAACTGAGGGGTAACACCCAGAAACTGGCGATACGACATGACATAATAAACTGTAGACACAACTTCTATTCCCTAGGAGTTGTCAAGTGCTGGAGCTCGCTGCCGGCTGAGCTAGTCCAGGAAAATTCATAGGAGTCCTTTAAGAGGAAACTTGACCTATTCTTAAAGACTAAGGATAATATCTAATTATGGTCTACCAATTTATTTTTCCCCTATTATCGTTAACATACCTAGGTTCTTGTCTGGAGCTATTAGTGATCCATTGTTACTAGACACGGAAGCTTGTTAAGCGAAAGCTTCTATTCCGTCCACAGCCTTTTGAACCACTTAACACAGTAGACAAACAGATGGCGCGGTATTTGAAGCAAACGGTGCTTGGTTAACATCAATCACGGCATATGGTAAGTACATCCAGCTGACACTGGACTCTACTACTAAACACTACCCATTTCTGCTTATAATACTGGTTATATATCATTAGATGTATATATCAGTGAATTTACACTTTTGAACATCTGTAGATGATTTTGCACTACACAATGTACACTTGTTTTTCTTATGAGTTTTATAAATATTCCAGCCTTTCTACCAAAAAATTCTTGTTCCTTAATGGGTTGATCAGTTAATCTTTTGCTGCCATTTAAAAATATCTTAGCTTTGGACAACTAGCGTAATGGGGATGGTCCAAATGGTTCAAATGGTTGTGGACGGAATAGAAGAAGCTTTCGCTTAACAGGCTTCCGTGTCTAGTAGCAATGGACCACCAAATCCTCCAGGCAGGCACCTAGGTATGTTAACAATGAAAGAGGAAAAAGAAGTTGGCAAATCATAATATAATGCTGTCCTTGATCCTTAAGAATAGGTCAAGTTGTCTCTTGAAGGACTCCTGGGAAGTCACTCGGACTAGCTCGGCCGGCAGCGAGTTCCAGCATTTGACAACTCTTAAGGAGTAGAAGTTGTGTCTACAGTCCGTTCTGCTATGTTGTGTCTCCAGTTTCTGGGTGTTACCCCTTAGGTTAGTGTTCGAACTAAGCTTAAGTAGGTGTTTAAGAGAATGTCCAGAAGTGTTAAGAATACTATAAGCCACTAATAGATCACCTCTAAGACGTCTATACTCTAATGGGTAAAGGTCTAGTGAATGGAGGCGCTCTTCGTAAGGTTTAAATTTGAGCCCTCGAACTGATTCCGTGGCTCACCGTTGGATACGCTCCAAAGTGTCCTTATCCTTTTGGAGTGAGGGAGGAAGTACTATGTTTCCGTACTCTAAATGGGGACGGATGAAACTATTGGAGATTATATGTAAAGTTCTTCCGTCAAACTGTCCAAAAATGCGCTTCAACGTTACCACTGCAAGGTTTGCTCGGAAGGCATTTTTGTCACAGTTAGCGTAAGACTTTAAATCATGGAGCACCAGGACTCCTAAATCTTTTTAGACTTGGGATACTACTAGAGAGGAGTTTCCTAAGTTATAACTTTAGTCTGCGATATGTCGCAGATGGACCACTTTACACTTTGAAGTGTTAAAGGTAAGTCCGTTATCGTCTGCCCAACTTTGAAGTCGAGTCAGATCCTCCTGAAGTGCTTGTATATCGTCTTGATTGCACATCTCTCTCCAAAGTTTAACATCATCGGCAAAGAGTAATAATCCTGACGTTACCTGTCGAGGAAGATCATTTATGTAGATCAAGAAGAGAAGAGGTCCTAGTACTGAGCCCTGGGGGACCCCACTAGGACATTCCATAGCCTGAGATAAAGTGAAATTAACCCAAACCTTAAAGTGTCGATTTTTCAGGTATGAAGTAAGCCGATCAATTAAAAGTGGTCTGATACCCAATCGTTTGAGCTTATTGATAAGACATGTATGGTTAACCTTACCAAAAGCTTTTGAGAAATCTAGGCAGATGATACCAACCTTCCCCTTGTGATCGAGGATGCTTGTCCATCTGTCCACCGCAGTCAGCAGGTTGGTTATACAAGAGTAACCTTCCCTGAAGCCATGCTGTTGGGGTGAGAAGAAATTTAAGGACAGTAAATAGTCATTTATACCATCGCATATCAGGGACTCCATGGTTTTTGAAGGTATTGAGAGAAGAGCCACCGGTTGGTAACTTGAAGGTTCGCTGCGCCGACCTCCTTTGAAAATTGGTGTGATGTGAGCCAGCTTCCAATCTTCCGTTAGTTTTCCTCGGCGTAGCGAGTGGGAGAACATCACGCTAAGCGGCGTTGCCAGGATTGAGGCTGCTTCCTTCAGTATGGCAGAATGGACCATATCCGGGCCAGGAGAAGTGTCTAATCTTAAGTGCTGCAGTTTCCAGAACACCAAGTCAGCGCTTAGGTTCACTTCGGAAAGTCCTGTGAAACTGCAGATTACTGTCATCAGTAAAGTTGATGTCGGTCGGTTGAAATGTCTGAGAGTAATGTTCAACCAGAAGGTTAGCGGCGTCGCCATCGTTGTTGGTCGGACCGTTAAGACCTAGCAGTTGGGAAACTCCAGTTTTGGCTTGACGAAGAGAGGCTGCATAACAGAATAAGCTTTTCAGATTAGAGACAAATTTGTCCATAAGCTTTGTCTGGTACTAAAGCCTGTCTTCTCTTATAGCCTTCGTGCATATGTTCCTTATATGTTTATATTGCCTGTACGCTCCGTCGTTGTCAGTTCGTTTGTATTGCGCCCAACAGTGCCTTTTGCGGATTAGCAGGCGAAGGGTACGGTTCTTGATTATTGTAGATAGCTTGCAGCTTTTGGGAACCGTTTGAGGAACTGAATAGTTCGTAGCACATAAGAGCGTGTGCAGTAAGAAGTCCCAATGAGCATCCACATCGAGTTGAGGGTGAACATCCCAATCCACCTGTTGTAGATAGTCGCGTAGAGCTGGCACATTCAACCGTTTAAAATTCCAACGCAAGTTATTGGTGGGATACCTTAGCTTAGTTTTGCTGACAAAACTGAAGGCTATGACGGCATGGTCGCTTTTTCCCAGGGGAGCCAGGATTGAGAGGTTGTCAACTAGGAATTCTTCGTTTGTGAATACACAGTCTAAGCGCGACGGTATCTGACTGTTTCTCCAACGAGTTGCCGACCTCACATAATCCCAAATCCTCAATGAGGTTGAAGAACCGAGCTTCAATTGAGTTATCGCCTCCAGTATACGTATGTTCTGCGAAGTTGACTCTAGGGAGATTAAAGTCCCCTAGAATCAGGATGTGTGTGAAACCGAGACGAGTAGAGCGGGATAGTTCTTCCAGCATACGACTGTCGTACTCGATGTCGACGGTGGGCTTCCTATATATGAGTCCGACTAGACACCTCGAAGTAGCAGACAATCTTACAGAGCACCACATGGATTCCTCAAGATTGTTAAACTCGAGGTTATGAACTTGGTGTACCTCCAAGCAAGAACGTATGTACATGGCTACTCCACCCCCAATTTCTGATTTTCTGTCGTTGCGAAACAAAGACATCCCAGGTACTGCTAACTCCTGGTCCGAGAACTGGGATGTCCAAGTTTCAGTTATTCCTATCAGATGAGCCTTATGAGTATTGCTAAGTTCACGTAGCTCAACCATTTCGTTTGGTAGACTCGCGGCGTTCATGCTTTCAATTTGAAACGCGTGAGCTTCTTCCTGTTTGTCTGTTTGAGCCTTACGTGAATGGACAGGTAGTCTACCTATATAATGTTTGCTGAGTTGGTAGGCCCTGTCATTTACACGTTTTTTTGTCATCGAGACAGTCCACAAGTGGAATGGTCAGCTCCAACTTGCTTTTGTGCTTGGTCCTAGCTTCATATGGCCTATCCGGGTGCATGTGGATTCCAGCTGGCAACCGACGTCTATTGGCACGAAAGGCCTCCAGAGTTGCAGCTGCCATGTGGGAGGATGGGAAAGTTATCTTCATTAGCCGGGGTCTGAAATCACCGTCCTTCTTGGCTAGTCTCGTCACATGCTGAGTCAGTATGTTTTTGAGCCTCAAGGACTGTTTGATGAATTTCCATCCCCTGATATCGGAGTTTGCTTGATTAGGGTCCGTGTTTTCCGGTACACCTTGCACGATTATATTCCTTCCGCGGAAAAACTGCTCGCGAGATTCCTTGGGGATGTTCCGGATGAGATTGCGCTCAGAATACGGTATGTCAGGCAGTATTCTTACATTCCCATCTGATTTCAGTAAATGACTCGCTAGCAAGGCATCCTCTACGTCGGTAGCGTTCTTGAGTGTTACACGAAGTAGCATCGGGTGATTTTGATGCTTAGATTTCTTTCCCCGAGTGAGCCGTGTGATCGTCAAAGGCTCTATTCTTGGAAGTTCGAGCTTCTTGTTCAATTCTCCCCAGAGCATCCTATCATTTTTGTCCTGCAATCTGAGAGGAAGGTCAGGATTGTCAACGAGGTTCATGATTATGAGATAGTCATCACGAACCGTTATTGTCGTCCCAGGTTTTCCGGTGCGTTCAGGTTTAATACCTTGTTGTTTGGAGGTCGAAGCACGTTTATGAATCCTTGGCTCTTTGATGACCGGACGGACATTCTTGGGGGTAGACTGTGCGACCAGATCACCAGTTGTTTTCCGTACAGCAACACTTGGGATGCTCAGCTTAGGCGGTGACACCTGGTTCTTTTGAGCTCTGTTAACGTGGGTCGAGTCACCTACAGGGTTTTGGGAACCACTGTTGTGTTCAGGGACCCTGAGCTGGGAGACCCGAGTTTGCTTAGGAGTCTAGTACCGTCGACGTAATGATGGTGCTGAGCCTCGACACGTCATCATTAGTGTTGACGGATGCTCCATCGGTGGTATACCTGTCGGCATCCCTATTTTTGTATCCGTCGCACGCTCTTGTTTGTCTACCGGTTTTTACTATCGTTATCCAAGTTAACTGACAACTTGTTCCGAAGACCTGTAAGTAGGACGATGATGTTACTCAGAAAGACTACAGCGTCCGTGCTGCACGTGACACATACCCACTTTTGGTCCGACTTGCTGAGTCTATTGTAAGCAGTTGCTGTGAGATCTGTGCACGCCTCGTGGAACCAACCTTTGCAGTTGTCGCACTGCATGCCAGATGTAACAGCGAAACGGCATCCAGGTCGTTTGCATGAATTCTTCATGACTGTATTGACGTAAACTGTGAATTTTTTACAGTCTTAGGCTTTTGCTAGCATCTACAACACAGTTTACGTCAATACAGTCATGAAGAATTCATGCAAACGACCTGGATGCCGTTTCGCTGTTACATCTGGCATGCAGTGCGACAACTGCAAAGGTTGGTTCCACGAGGCGTGCACAGATCTCACAGCAACTGCTTACAATAGACTCAGCAAGTCGGACCAAAAGTGGGTATGTGTCACGTGCAGCACGGACGCTGTAGTCTTTCTGAGTAACATCATCGTCCTACTTACAGGTCTTCGGAACAAGTTGTCAGTTAACTTGGATAACGATAGTAAAAACCGGTAGACAAACAAGAGCGTGCGACGGATACAAAAATAGGGATGCCGACAGGTATACCACCGATGGAGCATCCGTCAACACTAATGATGACGTGTCGAGGCTCAGCACCATCATTACGTCGACGGTACTAGACTCCCTAAGCAAACTCGGGTCTCCCAGCTCAGGGTCCCTGAACACAACAGTGGTTCCCAAAACCCTGTAGGTGACTCGACCCACGTTAACAGAGCTCAAAAGAACCAGGTGTCACCGCCTAAGCTGAGCATCCCAAGTGTTGCTGTACGGAAAACAACTGGTGATCTGGTCGCACAGTCTACCCCAAGAATGTCCGTCCGGTCATCAAAGAGCCAAGGATTCATAAACGTGCTTCGACCTCCAAACAACAAGGTATTAAACCTGAACGCACCGGAAAACCTGGGACGACAATAACGGTTCGTGATGACTATCTCATAATCATGAACCTCGTTGACAATCCTGACCTTCCTCTCAGATTGCAGGACAAAATGATAGGATGCTCTGGGGAGAATTGAACAAGAAGCTCGAACTTCCAAGAATAGAGCCTTTGACGATCACACGGCTCACTCGGGGAAAGAAATCTAAGCATCAAAATCACCCGATGCTACTTCGTGTAACACTCAAGAACGCTACCGACGTAGAGGATGCCTTGCTAGCGAGTCATTTACTGAAATCAGATGGGAATGTAAGAATACTGCCTGACATACCGTATTCTGAGCGCAATCTCATCCGGAACATCCCCAAGGAATCTCGCGAGCAGTTTTTCCGCGGAAGGAATATAATCGTGCAAGGTGTACCGGAAAACACGGACCCTAATCAAGCAAACTCCGATATCAGGGGATGGAAATTCATCAAACAGTCCTTGAGGCTCAAAAACATACTGACTCAGCATGTGACGAGACTAGCCAAGAAGGACGGTGATTTCAGACCCCGGCTAATGAAGATAACTTTCCCATCCTCCCACATGGCAGCTGCAACTCTGGAGGCCTTTCGTGCCAATAGACGTCGGTTGCCAGCTGGAATCCACATGCACCCGGATAGGCCATATGAAGCTAGGACCAAGCACAAAAGCAAGTTGGAGCTGACCATTCCACTTGTGGACTGTCTCGATGACAAAAAAAACGTGTAAATGACAGGGCCTACCAACTCAGCAAACATTATATAGGTAGACTACCTGTCCATTCACGTAAGGCTCAAACAGACAAACAGGAAGAAGCTCACGCGTTTCAAATTGAAAGCATGAACGCCGCGAGTCTACCAAACAAAATGGATGAGCTACGTGAACTTAGCAATACTCATAAGGCTCATCTGATAGGAATAACTGAAACTTGGACATCCCAGTTCTCGGACCAGGAGTTAGCAGTACCTGGGATGTCTTTGTTTCGCAACGACAGAAAATCAGAAATTGGGGGTGGAGTAGCCATGTACATACGTTCTTGCTTGGAGGTACACCAAGTTCATAACCTCGAGTTTAACAATCTTGAGGAATCCATGTGGTGCTCTGTAAGATTGTCTGCTACTTCGAGGTGTCTAGTCGGACTCATATATAGGAAGCCCACCGTCGACATCGAGTACGACAGTCGTATGCTGGAAGAACTATCCCGCTCTACTCGTCTCGGTTTCACACACATCCTGATTCTAGGGGACTTTAATCTCCCTAGAGTCAACTTCGCAGAACATACGTATACTGGAGGCGATAACTCAATTGAAGCTCGGTTCTTCAACCTCATTGAGGATTTGGGATTATGTGAGGTCGGCAACTCGTTGGAGAAACAGTCAGATACCGTCGCGCTTAGACTGTGTATTCACAAACGAAGAATTCTGTTGGGGACGATGGATCCTCAAAACTCAAATTTTGTAATTTACTTATCGATTAAATGTGCAGATAGGTCAATTGATGAACTATCGATTAAATGTACAAATAGGTCAATTGATGAACTATCGATTAAATGTTCAAATAGCAGTCAATTGTTGATTAATGTTCAAAAATCTTCCATGACAATATCGATTGTAAATATTTGTATAAATACGCTTGACTTGTATGCTTGATCTGATCTGCCTGCCTGACTTGTTATCTGCTGTTGTCTGTAGAATACACTTTCTACACCTTACCCAGACTTCTTGATCGAGTTAGCAGAGTTGGGGACAACGGACCAGAATAGGCTATCGAGTCGCTGAATCCTTGATCCGATCGATAAGTCACTGTCATATAATCGGCAGTCCCTTTGAGGCATAACAATTGGCGACGGGGTAAAAAAAAAAGAACAATCCAAAGTCAGCCTTCAGCACCCAGATTTGTCATCAGTGTCCTTCAGCAACATTGGTCATTAATCAAACAGTAATTTTCATTACCGGTGCTGAATAAAAAAAAATGACTCTCCCTTCCGATCGAGTACGGCTGCTATTTGAAAGACAGTTGCAGTTTTTAGTCAAATTACGCACGCAGCTGTTAAATCACTCATGCTTTGGAGATGCAACGGAAGTGGATGGATTGATCTCTCAACTGCACACAGAGCTGGAAAATGTTTACAGCCCCAATGAATCCCCGATAAACCGTATTTCAAACGGTACAACAGTCACTCAAGATTCGCCCAGTGGTCCAGTCCTCTCCATTCCAGAAACATGCCCGGTAATGGACTCAAACTCCATTATCCCCAAAACAGCATGTGCAGACGGTGACTTATCCAGTTCACAAACACACTCCCTGGTAAATGCTCATAGAATTGTCGCAATAACCACCCATGAAACAGAAAACAAATCGAGCAGTACACTGAATACAACTTCTTCAAATGGTTCTCATCAGTCTGCGACAGATGTTTTTGACAAATCTTATTATCAAGATTCTCTTTTACCAGAAAATATGTCAGATGCATCAAATGATGATCAAAAACTTAATACAATTTTGATAGATGCTAATTACCTTGATGATCCATTATCTACAAATAAGATTCCAAATAAATTTGGTCACAATTTTTCAGAAGAATTAAACTTCGAACACCTCATATCAAGTGTCGTTCAGCCTCAAGACTTAGTCACTTTCAGTCAATTCTCTGTTCAGTGCGATAAATATGTCTTAAATAAATTCAAGTTAATTATAACGTGGGCATATGAAGATCCAACACTGTTTCGTGGGGGAGGATGGACCTGGAAAACTTAAAATCCGGATATCAACTCCGGATCTTCTAAAAAGGGGAGGAGTGTTGGGGACGATAGATCCTCAAAACTCAAATTTTGTAATTTACTTATCGATTAAATGTGCAGATAGGTCAATTGATGAACTATCGATTAAATGTAGAAATAGGTCAATTGATGAACTATCGATTAAATGTTCAAATAGCAGTCAATTGTTGATTAATGTTCAAAAATCTTCCATGACAATATCGATTGTAAATATTTGTATAAATACGCTTGACTTGTATGCTTGATCTGATCTGCCTGCCTGACTTGTTATCTGCTGTTGTCTGTAGAATACACTTTCTACACCTTACCCAGACTTCTTGATCGAGTTAGCAGAGTTGGGGACAACGGACCAGAATAGGCTATCGAGTCGCTGAGTCATTGATCCTTCGTTCGTTCGAGTAAGACGCATCAGTAATCGCATTCAAGCAATAACGAAGCATAACAAATTCCTAGTTGACAACCTCTCAATCCTGGCTCCCCTGGGAAAAAGCGACCATGCCGTCATAGCCTTCAGTTTTGTCAGCAAAACTAAGCTAAGGTATCCCACCAATAACTTGCGTTGGAATTTTAAACGGTTGAATGTGCCAGCTCTACGCGACTATCTACAACAGGTGGATTGGGATGTTCACCCTCAACTCGATGTGGATGCTCATTGGGACTTCTTACTGCACACGCTCTTATGTGCTACGAACTATTCAGTTCCTCAAACGGTTCCCAAAAGCTGCAAGCTATCTACAATAATCAAGAACCGTACCCTTCGCCTGCTAATCCGCAAAAGGCACTGTTGGGCGCAATACAAACGAACTGACAACGACGGAGCGTACAGGCAATATAAACATATAAGGAACATATGCACGAAGGCTATAAGAGAAGACAGGCTTTAGTACCAGACAAAGCTTATGGACAAATTTGTCTCTAATCTGAAAAGCTTATTCCGTTATGCAGCCTCTCTTCGTCAAGCCAAAACTGGAGTTCCCCAACTGCTAGGTCTTAACGGTCCGACCAACAACGATGGCGACGCCGCTAACCTTCTGGTTGAACATTACTCTCAGACATTTCAACCGACCGACATCAACTTTACTGATGACAGTAATCTGCAGTTTCACAGGACTTTCCGAAGTGAACCTAAGCGCTGACTTGGTGTTCTGGAAACTGCAGCACTTAAGATTAGACACTTCTCCTGGCCCGGATATGGTCCATTCTGCCATACTGAAGGAAGCAGCCTCAATCCTGGCAACGCCGCTTAGCATGATGTTCTCCCACTCGCTACGCCGAGGAAAACTAACGGAAGATTGGAAGCTGGCTCACATCACACCAATTTTCAAAGGAGGTCGGCGCAGCGAACCTTCAAGTTACCAACCGGTGGCTCTTCTCTCAATACCTTCAAAAACCATGGAGTCCCTGATATGCGATGGTATAAATGACTATTTACTGTCCTTAAATTTCTTCTCACCCCAACAGCATGGCTTCAGGGAAGGTTACTCTTGTATAACCAACCTGCTGACTGCGGTGGACAGATGGACAAGCATCCTCGATCACAAGGGGAAGGTTGGTATCATCTGCCTAGATTTCTCAAAAGCTTTTGGTAAGGTTAACCATACATGTCTTATCAATAAGCTCAAACGATTGGGTATCAGACCACTTTTAATTGATCGGCTTACTTCATACCTGAAAAATCGACACTTTAAGGTTTGGGTTAATTTCACTTTATCTCAGGCTATGGAATGTCCTAGTGGGGTCCCCAGGGCTCAGTACTAGGACCTCTTCTCTTCTTGATCTACATAAATGATCTTCCTCGACAGGTAACGTCAGGATTATTACTCTTTGCCGATGATGTTAAACTTTGGAGAGAGATGTGCAATCAAGACGATATACAAGCACTTCAGGAGGATCTGACTCGACTTCAAAGTTGGGCAGACGATAACGGACTTACCTTTAACACTTCAAAGTGTAAAGTGGTCCATCTGCGACATATCGCAGACTAAAGTTATAACTTAGGAAACTCCTCTCTAGTAGTATCCCAAGTCTAAAAGATTTAGGAGTCCTGGTGCTCCATGATTTAAAGTCTTACGCTAACTGTGACAAAAATGCCTTCCGAGCAAACCTTGCAGTGGTAACGTTGAAGCGCATTTTTGGACAGTTTGACGGAAGAACTTTACATATAATCTCCAATAGTTTCATCCGTCCCCATTTAGAGTACGGAAACATAGTACTTCCTCCCTCACTCCAAAAGGATAAGGACACTTTGGAGCGTATCCAACGGTGAGCCACGGAATCAGTTCGAGGGCTCAAATTTAAACCTTAAGAAGAGCGCCTCCATTCACTAGACCTTTACCCATTAGAGTATAGACGTCTTAGAGGTGATCTATTAGTGGCTTATAGTATTCTTAACACTTCTGGACATTCTCTTAAACACCTACTTAAGCTTAGTTCGAACACTAACCTAAGGGGTAACACCCAGAAACTGGAGACACAACATAGCAGAACGGACTGTAGACACAACTTCTACTCCTTAAGAGTTGTCAAATGCTGGAACTCGCTGCCGGCCGAGCTAGTCCGAGTGACTTCCCAGGAGTCCTTCAAGAGACAACTTGACCTATTCTTAAGGATCAAGGACAGCATTATATTATGATTTGCCAACTTCTTTTTCCTCTTTTATTGTTAACATACCTAGGTGCCTGCCTGGAGGATTTGGTGGTCCATTGCTACTAGACACGGAAGCCTGTTAAGCGAAAGCTTCTTCTATTCCGTCCACAAGCATTTGAACGATTTAACGAAAATCGAGAAATCAGTTACATATCTGAGTACAGTGTAACAGATTGGTTTATGGATTAAATCCACGCCAATGCTGCTTTATTAGACTCTAGTTTCTTCGAAAAATCAGACGCATTGTTTATGTAGAATTTAGTTTTTCTAAAAAGTGTAGGTTTATGTTGTGTAGACATGTTGCTACTTTAAGAACTACAATAGTTGCCGTTTTTTATATATGGGTCTGTATTTTGCTATTGCCAATTTATATCCGGCGCTTAAACCGCGTAAGTGGGCACGGAGGATCTACCTATTGGGGTTGTAAAACCCTGATCTCGAACCAATGGTGGGCATGAGCCTGAGGAACAAATGACATATGAAACTATTCTTGTTCACTGGTTATTATGGAACCGCATTAGACGTTATTCAAACCTGTGGGCCAAAGTCTCGGGGTGAGGTGGTCCCCTAAGTAAACCATCTGCTTCAGTTTGAGCAACTAGGCGGCATCCCATCACAATCTCAATGATTTGTGTGGTTCGTATATATTTTGATGCCCCTTTGCACCAATGTTTATGTGTTTAAATAAATAAAATAGATATCAATTAGTGTCCTTTTCTGTCATTAAAGACATGTGTTTTGAACCAATGTTGTTCACTAGTTAACAAACGCACCATTTTCTGATGTCCACCTGTAAAATAAATTGCTTCCGAATACATGAGCATCAAGCCATGCCTACGTTGAGTGAACAGGTATGTTTGGTCTTTGCGCTATGGTAATGATAATTTTTTTTAGATAGTTATACAAGAAACTGTCCAAAACGAATTGAAACAAACTGTTCCCTCACAGGTAGCCTAACTACTTGATTTCCTGTTTTAACCACTCTTTTCGTAGCCTATATACGAACGTTTCGGCGGCAATATCTTTTTTCCTGTTTCTCGTACAAATGCCTTAATCCAGTGTGAAGGTATTAATATGATTGCTTAACTAAACAAGTAATTATTTTGTAGAAAAACTTGTAAGGCTGCGTAAAAATTCATCTGAGTTAAAGACGGATAAGGACTAATGTACGATCATTATTATTTATTAGTCTTCTGAAAGAATAATAACACAAGAGCATATTACTTTTCTAATTATGAAAACGAAGCTTTATAATTAAATGAATCATTTGTATGTTCTTCTTTCTGATTACTTTCATGTATTACTTACTTACTTACTTACGCCTGTTACTCCTAATGGAGCATAGGCCGCTGTTGTGAACGGGGAATTAAGAAGCCCAGACAATTACGAAAGCTATTTTCTTGGGACGTTATTGCATTTCATTCAAACCCTGTAAAACACTCATATTTATTTTTGTCCCTATCTTATTCTACATAACACGAGCCTTCGTTCTATGTATCATTCACTAGCATACCGTTTTTTTGTTCCGCCGACCAGCATTCTCCAACCCACTCTGTCCTGGGCACTTTCATGTATTACCAATGATAAATATGTATAAGTTCTTTTCGTAGACTAGACAATTCATAATATCAGGTAATAACGAATTATCTGCGAAATACACGCAGAAGTGATACAGGGCAGGAAATTCGACTTGTCAGGTGCTTACTATTACTATAGGAAATAAATGTAAAACCTCCGAAGACTCTATCAAAACAGAAGCATTAGTATTTTCCAAACTTTCCGTGTATTGAGAAAGAATAGATCAAATGGTCAACTGAATATATCCGGATCATTGTCAAGTCAACTGTTGTTTTAAAAATGTTGAATATGAATTTCACATATTGTCTTTACGCAATTATTCCACAACCGAGTGTACAGGTTCACGTGGCTCTAGACATAACTAGTCTTTTTAAAGTGAAATAATAAAGTGGGGAGAGTTTTGAACCTGTTACGCATACCGGTTGAAAGTCATCTAGTGGTCTAGATTGCTGACTTCTAACCACTGATGTTGAGGAGAAAGATAAGCCAGTTTAGTTATAAGATTATATAATCTTATCGATAGAGGTAAGATGACATTCGGGAAAAAAAGACCGTATAGTATATGTGATCTAATTGAGTCATTTTCTCATCTTCTATCTTCAAAAAATTGCTCAGAAGTAGCACTAACAGGTGAACACCTTAAGTAGACGAAAGTATTGCAGTAAAATTTAAATGTATAATTAGTCAAGACAGTTATTATTTGGTCAGAAGTAACTTAATGGTGAATTAAATCGATTTGTGTGCTAGGGAATTTGCAACATGCGAGACTTAGTTTAAGCAGCAAAATCCGACTAAAAGCCTCCTTGCGATCCTGCTGGGTAGTGAGGGTAACCTCACGATCTAACTTGGGCGTTCGGAGGATATCGGATTAGTCAACCACTTCATATGCTGTAACTTCGGTAGCCATTCATCAAGGTAACAAAAATCATTTACGACTGTCCTTTATATATATATATATATATATATATATATATATATATATATATATATATAGCTGTAAGTCTCGACCTGTACCATTGTGGTATGTAGGTGTACGCAACGATCCAGAAAAATAGTCTGCCCGACGGCAAAAAATCGGCCTAATCAGAACAAAAAACAGGTCTGTAAAATAAAAATAGTGAGTAGCATATACAAGTGAAGGGAGTGGTGATCATTCTCCCACCCAAGTAACGCGTGTGCCTATGTGTATGCCAAGTGATGCATAAGTGGAAACATGTGTTACTGCTATGCATGTAACGTATACTTGACCCAAGCACCACGATTTTCCTTAAAAACATACCTGTAGCGGATATATTTGCCTTATAGTCTGGTTTTCATCTATCAGAAAAACCAACAGGCTTTACCTCAAAGGGCTTGACCAACTTCAATGTAGTTAGTACGTCACAATAAGTGAGAGTTAATTGAAGTGAAATGGAGGAGTTAGGCGAAATAGCACTCAGTTCTTAATTCATTGGAGTGTGAGTAATCCAAAATAACTGGTGTCCTGCAACCGTCTATGTCAATTTATCACATTTATATTGTAGTAATATCGCGTTTGAGCGTGTTATTTTATTAGACAAAAAACTATTCTTCTGGCTAATGGTCTTGTCATATAATATTGCATTATTTATTTATTTTTGCCAATAATTTGGTATAGTGAGCAAGGTTCACTCAGTCATATTGTATCAATGGTTCTCACTTATTGATCAGCACTGTACTCATTTAACAATTCCTCGGAGTTCTTCATGACGAATAATAAAATCCTCCTGCGTAACATGTATATCAAAGTCAACGAGGTTGCCTAATCCTGGTAACCACCCATGACGTCTTCAAAAGTTTACAGTCTAAAAAGATTTGTAATATAAGTCCACAATTTCTACCGAACTTTTGTATAAGCGTGGCATTTACGACCGATTGATCATTGAGTTGGAACCAACGTCCAGTCTTTGATTGCTGGTCTAGTTCTATCGACCAAGTCGCAATGTGAAGATTAGCCTAATTACTATGAAGCTCGTTCGAGTGCCAAATAGCACGAGGCTAGTGATATTATCCACCACTATTCCAACCGAAGTGGATGGGGTGGTGTTTTATGAATGCTGAACACGATTCATTCATAAAATCGCGGCTCTACAATGTTCTAAAACATCCTTGACATGAATACAGAAATAAACACATCAATGAACAAGTTGATAATCAACAAAACAATAGCACAACGACAAGTCAATCCGAGTCGAGAAAACAACTGTCAAGCGTTTGAGCTAAAGTTGGAGATAAGTGATTTATCTTATTTCGCGCAAGATAAGTTGTACAAGCACTTCTGTATAGCGCTCAGAGGGTTAAAAATGAAAACCAGAAATTACGATTTTCATGAAGTGATCGTATTAAATGCTCGAGTCTTTGTATGTAGGATGTATATATCCAGCGAATGATCCTAAATCTTGACCACAATATCATAATACCGATCTTAATTCTAATTTCCTAATCTTAACCGTAAGCTTTCAAACTCTATGGCTACCAAGTATTTGTACATTAGGGCCCTAACTTCTAATCTTAAATTCTAAAATTGATTCCTTAGCCAGGAAGAATTTGGGAAATTCGGAAAATCTATTTGGGTCTTTTTAAGGGCTCGAAATAGGATCTTCATAATGACGAATTTATATGTCGTTGTGTTTCAAATTTACAGGCATGTTAACCTGTGGGAGACAGTGATAAAATTGTTAGTTGTATAAGATCTGTTTACACTTTGTAATATTATTTGTTTTCTTTCTCATGAACTATCCATTTACAAAAGGTGCTTTTTTTTAAAAATAATTTTGATCAGCCAAGAACTGGCTGACGATTTGTCGTTCCTATACTCGTAGCTAAATATTTCGTTATTAAACAGCTTAATACACATGTTCACCCTTTCCCTATGTGCATTTATTAGTTAATTACACCACTAGCCACCATCTATCTCTGCTAAGAAATGCTTGTGATATGACTATATCGAAGCAATCCGTACAGGATGTATGTATATATATATATGCCAAAAAAAGACTGACTAATTTCAGATCTAAACACCAATGGGGAAATGAAAACAACCAATACAAATGAATTAAGCTTCACCTCATTACACAAGCCAGTTAGTCAGCTACAACGTAGGACCAAGCACATATATGCATCGCTACAAGTTGCCATACCTCATTAACACAACATGATGAACACCAAATTCATAGCAGTTAATTCAATTGTGGTAATATATAAAAGAAAGATTGCATATAAGGATATAGTACTGGGAGAAAGAAAGATATGAAGCGATTCTAATCTCATGGTTCAAGGGAAGACAGAGAATGTATACACCTACGCCATCGTGATCGATTCTGAGCCATGTCACACAGAGTCTCCAACCATTGGTTACGATAGTGACGCAGACTCCAACCAAGTAGTCTGCATCTACCAACATGGCTCAGACTAGAAGTTAGTGACTTCAAGCACTGATGCTACGTTTTGGTTTGGCCGCCCCTAACTTCCAACCATCTCCAACACCGGTTAGTGTTGCGCGTCATGATAATCGGTGTTCAGGTATACGTAACAGGTGGCCAGTGGCTATTTTAACTCAGTAGCTAAGTAGATGACGCGATATTTAAAGCGAACGGTACTTGGTAAACATCAATCTTGGCATATGGCAAGTACATCCAACTGACACTGGACTATACTACTAGCCACCATCTATTTCTGCTTATATTACTGGTTAAATATATCATTGGATGTATATATATATCAGTGGATTTATACTTTTGTTGATCTGTAGTTGATTTTGCACCACAGAGTGTAACAACTTGCGATAACAAAACACTGAATATGACATAAATGAATATAACTCTCTCAACTATCAAATAATAGTATATTCATTTATTGTATGTAAATATATATATATATAAAGAGAAATTGTGTAGAAAGGTGTTTACATAAAGGAAAAAAACACCCTCTTTCCATTCATTGATTTTCATTAAATGAACAATAAAACTGTTCTTAAATCATTAAAATTTCAAAAAAGGTGACAAAACAATCATGTATGATACAAACAATAAAATAATTCATAAAAACAAATAAAAAGGCTAAGAATTAAGATGATCATCATCATAATAATAATAAAGAATAATTACATCGATCAAATGCACAATTGAAATGTATTTTATTCATTTACATAAAAAAAAACATGTTGACATAGTGACAATAATAATGGATAGTAATTCTTTGTTTATTGATTGAGTGTCCCAAGGTAAAAAAAAAAAAGAAGGACACCCTTAGCCCTCCCCCGCGCGCTCATTGATTTCACATTTTATTAATGAAATAAAATACAAATTCTCTTTTTATGAATTATTCCCTAACAGTCATAAAAAATTGAACAAGTTTCAATGAAGGAGAATATTGATGATTAAGGTTTAAATACAATTCAATGTTGAATAATGGTTAGAAAAAAAACAGTGTTGCTACTTGTAGTTCGGTTTTCTTTTACTCTTGTCCTTCGATGCCAGTGTCTGTTTTGATGTTTGAAAAGAACGAACAAGTGAGTGAGCGCACGTACGTACGCACACACACATAAACCGTTTATGCTGTTATCATTATTCAATGGTCAATAATTGAAGCAATTCAGTTTCTTATTTAAAAGAACTGAATAACAAAAAGGAACCCCCAGGTGAAACAAGGAAAAAACGAAGAACAAGACTAGATAGAAAGAAAATAAATGAATCTTCAATATAGAAACTGATAATAAAGGCTAATGGAGAGAATTATCGCCTATAGTCATCATCATCATCAGCTAACAATAAGTTAATAGATTTATATGTATACGTATATAAATGAATATATATAAACTGGTTAAAAAGAAACATTTTTTATGTATAAAAAAAGAGAGAAAATTACGTATAAAAAAACTGTACAAAAACAAACAAACAAACGAGAAACCAACTATCGAAATACACATAGAAACTCATTATAAATATAGAGATTAATAATCCCTAATAATAATTCTGTATTTGTATATGGATATAAACAACCATAGTTACAATGTTATAAGGCAAAAAAAAATTAACGAAAAAAAAGAAGATTCAAATGCGGTCACAGACAAAATAACAACATCACACATAGAACAAAAAAGAGCACCATTTCATTACCTCCTAGAGGAAGAGAGAGAGATAGAGATCATGGGTATAATGCACAAGTTGGTGTATGGAAGTAAAAAAGAGTATTCACTTTTATTCAGCTCCTACCTAAATTAAATTTCGAAAAGATTATGATTTGTATGAAGAAACGATCATTGATGTTCATAGTAGCGATAGTCGCTATTGTTGCATTATTGTTGTCAAACGAATTATGCTGAGAAATCATAGATACATACGCAGAGAGACAGAGAGTATTACTGTCTACTTGTTGTTTCTTTGTACCTGTTTTAAAATAAAATCAATGAAAAAGTCGATATTCATTACAATTAATTGATTACTAAGTATTAGGTGATAAATATCATTATTGTTTAGTACAACTTAAATGCTAATCGGATTCTTTCGGTTAATATGTGATAGGGTAACTAATAGTCAAAGTAACTTGACATCAACTGTACCTTGGTTTGGGATAGTCGATTGGGAAACCTGTGTAATTATAAATTCGATATAACTGACGCTATTTTATGGATACAAACCCGCATCACTTCGCCCCACAGTTTGGGACGTTATTACTGAGCTGTTCAATGTGCGACTGATGTGCCGTAGGACTCAAGTTTTTCTGTTGACCATCTAACAATAAATATTACTAAGTCAAAATGGTAATGTTGATCCGAGATCCTATCGGGGATCGAACCAAAGACCATTGTCAAGCCTCGAGGTGAGCACTTGACCCTTATGCCACTGAGTTAGAATTCAAGCGCTTTCTACGGGACATGAACGTTTGACTCCCTATGAGGTTGTGGATACACATTACAGAGGAGCTCCATACTAAAATGAAATAGCTATCCAACGTTTCCCGATCTTTAATGATTCTCTAACTAGCGTCAATCCACGACATAATTTTCAAAATTGCACGGCTAGTTTAAGGTAACACCCCCTTCTATAATCGGAACACATATGTGTACATGTTTAATCATTTAAACTAAACCTAAACAATGAAAAAAGGTTTTCCACTATAGAAAAGATTACCTGTTGTTTCGCCAAATCGTTTAATAGTGGATTCGGTCTTGCTGATATACGTAATTGAGCTAAATGCATTAAATCACAGCCTTGTTCCGGTAGTGAACTAGCATCTGATTCATCACATGTTCCATCATTACTACGAACATCCATCATGCCAGCAATATCACTAGAACTATGATGTTCCGTAGATTGTTGTTGATAATTATTATGTTGTAATTGTGTGGTTTGTGATGATGGTAGGAGATTATTCATAATGAGATCATTATTATTACCATTGTTATTATTGAATATTCGATTTGATAACGATGAAGGGCCACAAATATCATCACTACGACGAAAAACAGACAGACTAAAATCACTGCCTACATCATCAATATCATTTAATAGAGGATGTGTAATTCCACTGGAACCTGTAATACCAACAACACCATCTTTGGCACTATTCTATTTTAAGTAAAATAAACAGTGGAAAAAAATTGGGAATCAATCAATAATTTTCCCCAAAGAGTCACTTAACAATTAGATTTTTTGAATGATAGTCAGTAATATTCACTGTAGAGGCTGATACGTTGGTCTAATTTGCCATATCAACACCTTAGCATGACGACATGAATAAAAACAGAGTAAAAGTAATTGCAGTAGCGATGGTAATGAGAAAAACTGAATATTAGGAATATGATTAGAGAAGAGGGAATGGTAAGGATGAACAACAGGGACAATCACGATCAACTCATTAAACGACTAATGATTTTTTGACGTATTCGCCCGATTAGAAAACAGCAAATATGCATGAATGATCTAAAATATAGACTGTTCGATTTTTGTGCGAAATTCATTCATCTACATTGGCTACAATAGGAAATTCTTGTAGTACCGCTGATGCACGTACGTGATGAAAACCCTAACTCCAATTCCTTCTCTCTACTTCATCATCGGCACACAACCTTAAACCCATGTCAACTAACGTCCCCAACCACTGAATTGAGGTTTATCGAGCTGACCCCAACTAGGCAGTCTGAACCTATATCAACATGATTAAAATCAACGTTAAATGATTTCAAGGACTGTTACCATGTCTTGTTCTGGTCAACCCTAGTTTTCGTTCAACCACCTCTCCTACACCAATTAACACCACCTGGTGTTGGTCATACGTAACACATGTCTTGACCAATTCAACTGATGAAGATCCAGGAGTTCGCCACCTAATTTGAGATCTTTTCCTAGTATCCTATGCCTAAATCTAAAAGGACATTCAATCAGTGATGCTAGCAATCCTCCTAGAAGGCATCTGTGGACAAATATTTGCGACCTACGAATATCATTTAGTTTTAAAGGCCATGTTTAATAGTTATAACGTAGAATAGAGCAAAATGCTGCTCAGTAAACTTGTCCTGTGGTTACCAGATGAACATCTCATCTGAGCCATCAATAAATAAGGCAAGTTGGCAAATATTAGGCAAATTTTCTGAATTCACGCTAAGATCTCATCACACACCAACCTCACCGAGGTTCGTTGAACTTCTGAGATAAGTGACTCTCCCGACTACTTCACTCCTCCGTCATTCGTTTAGAAGCTGACCCAGACATAGTCATGAAGCAATATTTTGCGACGAGAGGGAGAGAGAGAAACACATTCCAAACAACTACGACAATTAATCCTAGACAACACTACAACTATATAACTGTTACTCAACATAGTAAAAAACATACCATTTGATCACTAGGATAAATGATTGACGGATTATCATTCATTCTATATTTGTTGTTAATATTATTATTATTATTCATACGATGATGAACTGAATCATTAGTATTCCATACAGAATATGATGGATTGAAATGTGATAAAGTAGTATGGTGTGATGGATTCGATTGAATATAATTTGATGGACTATTATTGATAAACGCAACAGTATATGGATTAAACATACTACTCAAGTGAGTATTATTATTATTATTACCACCATTACTAAGATTAGTAGCAGTAGTAGTAATAGTAGTTATTGTTGTTGTCGTCATAGTAATACTAACCGAATTATTATTATTCGTTTGTGAATTTGTAAAGTGCATCATTTCACTGTCTTCATCTAAACTTAATTTATCATCTTCATCCAATGTTGCCGTTCTTGAATAACCGAATCGATTGTTCACTTCATTATTGTACAACAGAGAACTAGTAGATATTGGTGGTGGTAATAATAATGGACCACAACCATCATGTTGATGATATATATGTTGTTGTGTAGGTGTTAATGTTGGTGGTAGTGGTGGTAGTGATGGTTCAGTTGGTGATAAATACGATTGAAACTGTTTTTGTGGATAGTGAGATAAAAGTGATTGGTTAAAAGATTGATTTTGTTGTAGAGATGTACAATTTAATTGACTATTAGTTTCAGCATAATCATCTGTAGCAACATCTTCATATGGATGTTGATAGTATAACTCCAAGTTACCTATATACAAATCAATTAATAAATATTAGGGTTAATAATAATCATTTAAAAAAAAACTGTAATTGGTTTATTGAGCATAATATCTATGTACTTGACTTTCGTTTAGATTGTTCATCTCAGAGATAATACGGTACTAGCAACCGATTGCTTCAACTAATCTAAATTTGTACATGGTTCAAACCTGTAACTTCAGATAGACAATTAATTAAAAAAACAAAGGCGAAGAATGGATAAATGTTTTATCCTGTTTTAGGATTCATCACAAATAGATCCCCATAACTCAACACAAAAGAGGAATGAACTCATGACGGTCCGTCAAGTTTCTAATAGATGATCATTACTTAACGGATAAACAATCAATTGTTTTCTATTTGTTGTACTGTGCAATCATCTCATTAAACTATTTATTTATTTAAAATAAATAGGATTTGGTCACTAAAAGTTGATTAACTACATTGAGTTTTGTATCTGAAAGACCCTGTAATTCAAATATCCCCCAGATAGTCCCTAACCTACTACAAAGGAATATGATTCACAAAATCTCTTCAACTAAATTATAATATCAGTATGGGGATTTTTGGAGATTGTAGTACGGGATCGTGAATGCGCACTGATGAAGAGTCCCGAACTAGGACGAAACGGCAGTCCAATGCATCCATGTTTTCAATAGTGGTCTAGCTCAGATTAACTAGTGAATTCAACTGTTAAAATAAACGATAATAGTTAATTCACTAATATGATTTACTTCAAGATGTTCTTGAAGTTTTAGTGAGAAGAAATAACTGGTGGAGTTCAATAAATATTGTCAGTGAAACAAGTTTTCAACAATGCCGATGGGTAATCATTAAGCAATATCACAAATTAATTGATTGCTGACTAAGTGATTCTAACGATTAGGTATTTTCCGTTAGACCTAAAGGTCTTAGGTGTATAATTACTAAGCAGTTCCTTAGTACATAATGAATTATTTATTCCTTTATTCATTCATTCGTTCAATTCCTGAAACCTATTCAAATCCTCCTAAATCTTTATCATTATATATTACCAAGAGAGAGAGAGAGAGACAGAGAGAGCAATAAGAAGACAATCATAAATAATCTTTATCACTTCAATGTAGTCACAGTCAGCGTCATTTTTCAATATAATCGAAGTGGTAAACAGTTGAAAAACATTCATTTAATAAATTCAAACTATTCAAATTTTTTCGATCGAGATCATGAACCGACTGATGTTAGACTACCATTGGAAACCTCGGAGCACTGGACGGCTGTTCCATCCTATTGTGGGACTCCTCAGTAGTGCGCGTCCACGTCCTCGCTGGCGGAATCCGAACCCAGGACCTTCGGTCTCACGCGCGAACGCCTAACCTCTAGACCACTGAGCCGGCATCTAAGGATGTTAATGTGTAACCTCAACCAATCCACGAAATTGCGCGACCATCTCCCATTGTACTGAAGTAGATACTTATTTCTCAGTCAGTCAGTCAGTAACAACGTAGAACTTTGTACGTACGTACATCAGTTCGAGTTGCCACACCACATCAGCACACAGATGCAGTGGTCGATTCAAATCCCGTAGTGGTAGAGGTAATAAGAGTATAAGTAGTAATCAGGAAAATTAGAGTTTGGAGATGTTATTTAAAGAGTATAATACAGTGAAATAAATTTGGGAAGAGAAAAAAAAGACAGGGAGGAATAAGGAGATCAAAATTTGGGAGAACACAAAGACTGTATGCACCTGCGCCATTGCAAACGATTTTGAGCCATGTCATTCAGGGTCTCTAACCATCGGTTGCTATCATCTCGTGGTCCCCAACCAGGTAGTCTACACCTACCAACATGACTCAGTTCACTTGTCAGTGACTTCATGGACTTGTGCCATGTTTTGGTCTGGCCGCCCCTAGCTTTCTTCCAACCTACTCCTATACCACTGAACATAGCACGTCGAGGCAGTCGGTCGTTGGGCATACGTAACACGTGTCCCAGCCATCTCAACTGATGAAGTTTCACTACGTCATCAATTGATTTGCCATCCTTACCTAGTACCCGTTTCCTAACAACTGCGTTACTTACTCGATAGTCCCAGGATATACGAGCAATATTTCGAAGACACCTATGATCAAATACTAGTAACCTACGAATATCCTCTACTATTACCGGCCATGTTTCACTGCCATAAAGTAGGACGGAACGAACTGCTGCGCAGTAAACACGTCCTTTGGTTGATAGACAGATATCTCGTCTACGCCATAAATGACGCAAGTTGGTAAAAGCTAGTCGAGCCTTCTGTGTCCCTGCTGAGATTTCGTCAAACACCAGACCACAAGGGCTGATGAGACTTCCAAGATAAGTGAAGCGGTCGACACACTCAACTACTTCACTCCCTATCATTAGTTCGGGTGTCAATGCAACCCAATCATGAAGCAACATTTTGCATTTCGAGGGGGAGAATCGCTACCCGATACAGATTAGCTCCAATCGATTCATGATCTCAATCAAAAACTTAATAATCTCCACAACCCCATACTGATATTTAAATGTTGTTCTTTCATCATTCCAATCGAAGAAACGAATTATTTGTATGAAAGTGAGAAAAACTGCAATAAATTTGTGAATAATAATACAAGTTTACAAACTATTTACATGTTCGTCTTGATAGTGTTGCCTTCTTTGCACTGAACAATTTAATTGTTAAAATATCATCTTACACAATAACATTATCGTCTAGTTTATGGAGAAACGAGTTCTCTAATTATTCTACAAGTATCAAGTCAGTCTGATTAAGATGGAGTTGTTTGTGATTAACTGCCATCGTTAGTTTTATTTCTTTTTTTGTCTACATTTATTTTTGTGGACGGCTTGGAAATACTGCTCGCATCTGCTGTAATCATCGGGTAAGTAATAGTGAGGTTAGACTCAGAGTATTAGGGAAGGATGGTAAATAAGTTGATGAGGTTGTAAATATTCACCGACTAAGATGGTTGGACCACGTGTTACATATGCCTGAGCATCGATTACCACGACACGCAATGCTGACTAGTGTTGGAGATGAATGGAAGAAAGTTAGGGGCGACCATACCAAAACAGTCCTTGAAGTCAATAATTTCTGGTCAGAGCCGTGTTGGTAGATGCAGACTATTTGGTTGGAGTCTGCGTCACTATCGTAACCAATGGTTGGAGACTCTTGGTGACCTGGCTCAGAATCGATCACAATGGCGTAGGTGTATACACTCTCTATCTTCCCTTAAACTAAGAGATTAAAATCGCTTCATATTTTTCTTTGTACGAACTGATTATTTCTTCCTGTACTATATCCTTACCTACAGTCTTTCTTTTATATATTACCACCATTGAATTAACTACTATGAATTTGGTGTTTATCATGTTGTGCTAATGAGGTGTGGCAACTTGGACCGATGCATATATGTACCTGGTCCCACGCTGTAGATGACTGACTGACATTTATTTCCATATTCACATTGACTATCTTTGTTAGTTGATATATAATCTTCCAACTAATCGAACTCTTTCATTATAGGTTAATAGATTAGATATACATTCAGTTGACCTGAATGTCATACTTTTAAAAATTCTCTGACAATCTTACAATTTCCTAAATCCATTGGTCTCTCAATATATAACAACAAAAAGAATAGTTCACACCCAATGATCCAGGATCTTGAAGCTGATAAACCTTCTGATTGAACTCTTGAATCGGTTTCCTAAGCTCTTCTAATAAATCCAGGTAAATCTACCCGACAAGTTGAACATGATAGAAAAGGAGCGAAATATCCGTAGAACGATTTACTCCAAGGTTAGTTTATATACAGAAAATTTAGGGTATTTATAGCATTTCAGACAACCTTGGGCTTCTGGAACCCTTCCACCAAACATAGTAGCAGGGTAAGTAATCATCCAATCAGAAACATGACACTTGACTCTTCACTTTCTAAATGTTTCTGGGAAACTTCTATTCAATGCTGATTGGATAAAATGCTTCAAGAACCCTTTGAACTTTATTTCACAGAACATTATGAGTCCCCCCCCAACAGAAGCCTATCACATCAGTGCATTAGTTAAATTAATTTTTATACAACAACTATTACCAATTTAAAGATGACTAACTTACCTTGTATATTATTATGAGTATTATTATTATTATTATCCATCATTTGAAGACTTGAGTCATACACAGATCTGTTGTTTGTCATATTATTAACACTTCTATGAATTATTTCAGGTGAAGTGAATAATTGTAAAGAATTAGGCTTGTTATTATTATTATTATTTTGAATTGATGACTTGACTTGTTGTTGATGCAATAATAAGTTATTTAATTGAGATTGTGATTCTGATGATTGAGCATATGAATTCTTTACAGATGATTTTGATGGTAGATAAAACGGATTATAATGTTGTGGTGGTGGTGGTTGTTGTTGATGATGATGCTGCTGCTGATGCTGATGATGATGATTAGAATCAGTTTGTAATTTATTCACTAAATTTTGTTGTTCATTTATTTGACGATTTATCATGGATCCAATGTTTAAATGAGCATCCACTTCTGGTTCACTATGTTGACCAGTATATTCTTCTATACATATATTTGTTGTATAGATGGATATAAAGTTGAATAGTAAAGTAAGGGGAATGAGACCACAAAAAGAAATTAGAAAAATGTAAAGCTTTTAGTAAGAAATTATTGAACGGATATGATAGTTCCGTGTTACTTATTAGTGACTAGTTTTGTTTTTCTATTGAACAATTTTCTTCTTTGTATTATCACAGGTCAGTCGTAAACAGACTGTTGTTTTACAATTCGATACATTTTTTATCCGTCCGGTCATATTGGATTAAGTCAATTTTGTGCTTATCCATACTGAGTCAACTGTTCTTGTTGTTCAATTTGTCACCTTTAATATGATATATTTTATAACCTAAACTAATTATTGATTATTATGTAACTTAGAAACACAGTATGAACATTTCACCTCAGTATGTGACTCCTCAGCAGTGCGCACCCACTACACCCACAACCAGGAATCGAATCCAGCACTTTCGGTTTCGCGCGTGAACGCTTAACCTCTAGACCACTGAACCGGCATCCAATGGTGTTAATGTCTAACTCTGATCAATCCATGATCCTGAACCACCGTTCATTCATTTCCTGTGGACGATAAATACATAGACAACAGTGAATAAAGGATTGTGAAAATTGTTGAGTTCCATTGAAATCATGAACCCATCACCACCGAGACTGAGGTTCCTGGGTTTGATCCCCAGGTTCAAGGTCGTGGATAGCTACAGCTGAAGAGTCCTTCACTAGGACCAAACGGCGATCTAGTGTTTTCAGGTTTAAATCGTGGTCTAGCTAACATCACTTCGTGATGTCAGCTGTAAAAATACTAGAATCTCCACAAATCCTTGAAACTACTATCGTTTAATCTACTTACATATTTGGAATTGATATTCAATAAAATCCGTGACCATAATCACAGGTTCTATTTACAAGGATGTCGGCTTTCATCAAATTAATTCTATTTTAAAGTTCTTTTTTACATTTGACTTTGTCAGTATGATCATGATACAACATTTCAGAAGAAACTTACATAGAATACGAAACTGTTTAAAATTCAGACTGATATTTCTAAATTAAATCAAATAGACAAGTTTTATGCAATTTCATGAGAAGATTCTTGAACATAACAGAAACTACTCATTTTTAGAGGGAGAAATGTTTGTTTCTATTGAAAAACTCAATTACTGAACAAAAGTAATAAATTTACTCAGTGGAGGGAAAGTTTACCGTCTATTAGATTTAAATGTATATTTTAAAGTAACATACTACTAATGAGTAGTTAAAGCAATTACATAAAAAACTAAAAAGAGTTCTATTAGACCACCATTGAAAACTAGGAAGCACTAGATAGCTTTTTTGTCATAGTCGGGGACTCTCCAACAGTCCAAATCTATGAATGTGCCAAAGGGGATCAAACTCAGGACCTTCGGTCTCGTGCTCGAACGCTTAACCTCTAGACCACTAATTTAAACTATGGAAATTCTACAATCTCTATGACACGAATAATAATCATGTACTCATTAGTGACTAACGTTAAGATCTAATTCTTGGAGTTCTAGTGAGAAGCCGTGGCTAGTGATTTTCAACTATGCCGAGTGAGATAGTTTTACATATTAGGTAATTGAAGACGGACACGCAATATCGCAAGTTGATTTATATTAAACATTTACACTATAGGATGTTGATTCAGTGGGCTATAAGTTAAGCGTTAGCATTTGAGACCAAAAGTCCATGGTATGAACCTCTCTAGTGGATTTGTGTGTAGGCAGGACAAAACAGCTATCTAATTCTTCCTCTTTTTCGATGGTGACCAAACTAAGATTCAAACAATAAAAAGACACACCAGTGTTTTTTTATTTATTTTAACACATAGACATTGGTACAAGGAGGCACCAAATAGATATGCGCCACACAAATATCATCCGATATGTGTGAGGGCTGTGATACTGCCCGGGTGCCCAAACCGAACCACGTGGTTTTCTCAGGGGGCCACTCCCCGAGCCTTCGACCTGAAGGTCTGATCCACAAGGCAGTGGAGCATCGTAAGGAGATGCAGTCCCATGGTAGCCGGTGATCAATGATTGGTTCATATGCCATTTGTTCCCGCAGGATACTGGAGCCCATGTGCACCATTGGTTTGGAATCCGGTTAAGGCGCCGGACATTTGCTTTTCGTCCTCTCATTTTCGTAAACAACACCCGTGGTGCGAGAAGGCAGTAAGTAATACTTCCCTGGCAGAGGCTATATACGCGTGGCCATGTGAGAGCATTCCGAGAGGGAGAGCGGACTCTCCTCACTCTCGGCCGTACCAGGGCATTTGGGAGCACACATCAGTGTACACAACAATCACTCTTTTTGTTCATCTGAATTTATTTTATTCGACGCTCAATTTTTTTTTAATTAATCATAGTTTATTATTGATTAGGAAATTTCTCTGGGATTGTATTCATTGATTTTTACTACGAATCCAAACATGTACAGTCAATTAGGGTCCCAATTGAGGAATAAATACTAAGTGAATAAAAATCCAGTATAACTTAATAACTGAATAGTAACTTTCTTCACACTTTTGTGTTGATATATGTCAAACAATATAAGACAATTGACTCTATACTACTAATTCATAGTTGTCGACTGTTTTCTTTATATGACATTAGTTCGTTTTGTTGTTTACTCTGATTGAGTACAAATATATTGTAGTGTCTAAGTACCATTTCAAGTCCACATGGGATTATTCTAGCTTCCGCACAGATTAATTTATCTATTCTTCTTGAGTCACATTTTGACCTTGTCAATTATTTGTTTATAATCTTAACTGTTTTTACATTAACGTATGTATATGTATCGCTTATCCTATTCACCATAAATCTAGTTCATTTTAGTCTGGCTATAAATATTAAGTCACACTTTAACAATAGAAGTTAATAAGCTCGGCTTCTCTGCTTCTCATTTTCAATGTCTATGTCTGAAATAAATTCATCCAATTAAACTTGTATTTGGTTTCTTATTACCGCTATCACATAAAAAGGGGGTTAACCAATTTGTAATATACATGAAGTTAAAATGGAAGATTTATATTCATTTGTTTAATCGAATTGGAATCAAATTAACTGGTCACAAAAATATAAACATATATGTGAGACTATAATTTATGGACGACCTTTGAGCAACGCTAATCTGACCTTGAGAGTGTCCACCTAATAACCAGAACCAAATGAGGGTTGTAAACCTGTATGAGGAAACAGAATTATGATTTACAGTTGATGATTATGGTTAGAAGTCAGTCAGTCAGCTACAACGTAGGACCAGGCACATATATGCATCGGTCCAAGTTGCCATACCTCATTAACACAACAAGATGGACACCGGACTCATAAAAGTAGTTAATTCAGTGGTGGTAATATATAAAAGAAAAATTGCAATAAGGATATAGTACAGGAAGAAAGAATTAGTTGGTAGAAAGAAAGATATGAAGCAATTTTAATCTCTTAGTTTAAAAGAAGACAAAGTGTGTATACACCTACGCCATTGTGATCAATTCTGAGCCAGGTCACCAAAAGTCTCCAACCATTGGCTACGATAGTCACGCGGACTCCAACCAAATAGTCTGCATCTACCAACACGGCTCTGACCAGAAATTAGTGACTTCAAGGACTGTTTTGGTTTGGTCACCCCTAACTTTCTTCCAACCATCTCCAACACCGGTTAGCGTTGCGCGTCGTGGTAATCGGTGTTAGAAACCAAATTCAGGGTTTTCATCACGAACCGACATAAGCTATAATGCCAAAACTCTATCTAACCAAAATAATGAGTGAATTTCGCACCGAAATCCGAGACCTATTATCTTATATTTGATTAGTTCGTCCATAAATTATAGTCTCGTCAGAATATGAATCCTAGTTAAACAGTAGAATTTAGTATGTATGTTTCTTTCTAGTTAAAAAAGTTGTAAACTGAATAAAGTCCCATTTTTTTTTTAAAAGAAACAAGTTGAATATTGAACTTACCCGAATTGAATTTCGTTTGATTATTGTTGTTCATCATACCGATAAATTGTTGTTGTTTTATTCCTGATAACTGTGATTGTTTGTATTGTTGTAATTGCATAGAAGTTACATTTGAATGATTATTATCATTATTACTATTATTCGTAGTAGTAGTTGTCGTGATGGTAGTAATAGGATTATTGGTCGATAAAGATGGAGGAGGTAGTGGCGGTGATGATAAATTTGCTAAACCAGTACTTCCACCACTACTACTAAATCCACCAGCAGATCGTGATGTTTTCGATGAACCTAACGATGAATTAGTTGAATTCGATTGTTGTTTACTATTGATCATCGATAATGATGAATTAGTCGGGGGAGTTGATAGATTATACAATGGTTGTTGTTGGTTATTTAATGTTACACATAATGGATTGAAATTATTCGATGATGTTGAATGTAATTGATTTATTCTATTCTGCAAAATAATAGTTGGATGGGAAGGTGACGAAAGGATAGGAGGTGATGTAGTTGTTAAATGTTTCGATTGTTTATTTCCATGACTATTAATACTTTTATCAGTAGTAGTAGCCGTTGTTGTTGTGTGAATTGAATTTTGACATTCTTCACAACCTGATTCATTACATTCAACTTCTTCCCATTCACCTTCAGAATCTAAATAAGATTTACGATTTTCATTATTACTCTTGATATTATTATTCGCTGACTCAGAATTAGCACCTTCAAAGTAAGAATACAAACAATAAAGATGGGAGTGTAAATACACCCACTTTCACACACACAAATATTTATGTAAGTATAATGAAAATGAAGGATTTGCAGAGATTGGGAAATTCCATGGCTTACATTGCGGAGCGATCTTAGTTAGATAACTGTACAAAACCATGAAGTACCGGACAGCTGTTTCGTACTAGTACGGGAGTTCTCAGGACTGTACATTGAGCAGTTCACCTGAGGATGAGGTTCGAACTTAGGATATTTAGATCTCATGTCGGGCGCATAACATTTTGACAAGTGAGTTGGGATTCGATGGTGTACATCTCAACTCAGGGGTATAAAGGTTAAGCACTCACTGTGAACCCAGTTGATAGTGTTAGTGTTTCTACTCATCTTGAATTTGTCTTACTAATTTCATCTCTGAGTTAAAGTGGTGTGGCAACTTGCACCGATGAGACCTGATACTCTTTAGTTCGATCTTCTCAGGTAGAGTTATGGGTGCGTAATGTTCAGGAGTCCCGTACTAGTACGAAACAGTTGTTCAATGCCTCCTGGTTTTCAGTGTTTATGTGACTAAGTTTAGTTCATGATCTGAACTATCCCAGATAGTAATACTACTGGTAATGCTAACGAAAGTAACAAATGACTCATATCAATAACGTAAGACATTGTGAATAATTTTCAGCGCAATATCATAAAATGTACATAATATAACATTTTGTGTATACTTATTTACAGTACTCAATTATTATCTAAATATGAATAATAATTAATGTCACTTACTAAGTACATGCATGTGCATTCACTTTTGAGCAGTACCGTTTATGCATGATAGTTAGTAATAACAGTCAGCTGTTTATCTAACTGAAGTGTTTTTCGGGGGGGGGGAGGAGCTTAAAAATGTTAACTAGTGGTTGAGAGACAAATGTGTTTCAACTATTAGCCGACTGTTATTGAAGCATTAATTACAATTGTAAAATATTAATATAGGATTGTGGAGGTTGTTGAGTTTTTAATTGAGATCATGAATTGATCAATGTTAGACCACCATTGAAAACCTGAAAGCACTGGACAGCCGTTTCGTTCTAGTATGGGACACGTCAGCAGTGAGCATCCATGATCCCGCACGCGGAACTCGAACCCAGTACTCTCAGTCTCGCGCGCGAAAGCTTAGACATTAACCCAGTCGGATACTGACTGTTATTCAAGCATTGATAACTGCAAAATAAAATAACCGTTTGATTGGTATAGATTGAAGTATACAACAATGTCAATTTTGCAAGATAACCATTTCCAATTAGTTACCAAACTCATTTGGATAAATATCTACAAATATGTTAGAAGTAGATTTAGAGTTGAAGTAAGCAGTCAAATCAGAGTACATACATATAATAAATCAATTGTAGGTAACTTACCAGTTTTAGACGATATTGTAAGACCAGCTACTTTCAATAAACTCAACTCATCAGTTTGCTGGCCTACATTACATAATATTGTTGGAGCTGGTGGTAAAGGACTACTTCTTCGTGAACCGGAAGTTGTACAATCTTCATCTGTTATACTTCGTGTTCTTGAACGTCGACGATGACAAGAGACTGTCGTTAGTCCAGAAGATGATGAAGATGCTTCGGAAATTCCAGAATTACAATTATTAGTCGTACTAGAAGACGATCCTAATGATTCACCGGTAAGATTAATTGTTCCGGAGATTTCTTGATTAGATTCACTATGACGTTTATGATGTCCATGGTGTTTACGATATCGACAATGACGACGATGATGTTTACGACTGTGTCGATGAGAACTACGTTGATCCTATAACAAGAAAAATACATAGTAAATAAACCGTTTTAACTGTTTTATCTATATATTTTATGATTGTTTTAAGTAATGGTTCTAAAAATTTAGTGTGAATGACTATAGATACTATTTTTCATGTTCCTTTTATTTTCATCGATACGTTGTTGATCGTTTATAAGTCAAAAATTTATTTTATTTAAACACATAAACAATGTTACAAGGAGGTACCAAATATATGTATGTGTGAGGGTTGAAATACTGCCCGAGCGCCCAAACCAAAGCAGATGATGTACTTAGAATGTCACTCTCCGAGCTTTGATCTAAAGATCTAATCCACAAAACAGTGGAGTAACGTTAAGATATGTAATCCCATGGTTGGTAGCTCAGATGAATCCATTCTTTATCTTTCTCTAAATTCTAAGTCGTATTCTTCGATGAATAATTTTTTCAATCACTTCTGATACTGTTACTACATTTATTATTCTGGGATTTATTATTAATATTATTTAAACACATAAACATTGGTACAAGGAGGCACCAAATATATATGCGCCACATAAATCATTCGATTTGTGTGAGGGCTGGGTTACTGCCCGGGTGCCCAGACCGAAACAGGTGGTTTTCTCAGGGGGCCATACCCCGAGCCTTTGACCTAAAGGTCTGACCCACAGGGCAATGGAGCAGTCCCGTGGTAGCCGGTGACCAACGATTGGTTCATACGCCATTTGTTCCCGCAGGATACTGGAGCCCATGTGCACCATTGGTTTGGAATCCGGTTAAAGCGCCGGACATTTGCTTTTCGTCCTCTCATTTTCGTAAACAACACCCGTGGTGCGAGAAGGCAGTGAGTAGGACTTCCCTGGCAGAGGCTGTATACGCGTGGCCGTGTGAGAGCATTTCGAGAGGGAGGGCGGGCCCACTCTACTCTCGGTCATACCAGGGCATTTGGGGGATTTAGTCAAATAATTTTTTATCTCACTATGCTAATGGATTATGGCAACTTGAAACGATGTACATAATGTACTAAGTTCTATATTGTGACTATCTAACTAATTATTTATATTAATTAAAACAAACAAACAAACCTCTCTTTCAATATTAATAGGATCGGTTCCAATATTATTATCATTATTAACACATTGAATAGTTTGATAATTCTCAGAACAATAATCATAATTCTTTTTTAATTGTTGATTTGAACGATTTGATTTATTATTTATAATATCCAATCGTTTTGAACGATTATGATCTGTTGTTATAGGATCAGTAGAATCTTTATTAATTAATCCATTTTGTTGATGTTGTTGTGAATTATTACATTTGATTACATTAACTTCTAAAGCAGTTGAACAAGTACTTGTAGTAGATGAAGTGAATGATGAACTTAAACTTTGTACATCATCATTATTATCATGATCTTTGTGACAATGAGGATTAGAATGTGAATGATGACGACGAAGTTGATGATGATGATGACAATGAGAATTTAAATCAGTAAATGATGATGATGTAGAAGACGATGATGATGATGACGATGTAGCTAATGTTCTAGATAATGATGATGATGACGATGATGATGAATGACTTGATAAAAATTCTAAACCATGACTTGATAGAGACGAACTACCACTTGGGCTTCTATCATCATTACCATTAATATCATTTAACGCTGTACAAAATTCTAAGTGTGAACTTCCGTCATTTACACTGTTTGAACGACTAGTTACAATATTATTACCCCGTCGAGATAATCTCCGACTATGATTATGATGATGATTTTGATGTTTTCTCAACTTTTTCTCATTTTCATGTAAATGGCAAGAACAATCAGAGAATGAATCATTTCTTTTCATGATACCGGCATCATTATTATCCATAGTATTATGAGTACTATGATGATGACGTGATGATTTTGAATGTTTATGCCTGGATCGATGATGACTACCGGTTGCTGCCGATGATGATGGTGATCTGTGACGATGATGATGTTTTTTATGATTAATTGATGATGAAGATCTCCTATGATGTCGACGATTAGTGGAAATGTTGGTCGACGACGAATTATTCACATTGTAACTACCGCCTTCATTTTTATTCTTTAGAATACCTTTCTCTGGTTGACGCCATGAATTCTCCATTATAATGTTAAACTGTGTCTATGAGATAACAATAACAAATGAGTAAATAAATAGTCGCAATTCATGATGTAGATTCAAAATGAAACACATCGAGAAAAAGTGAAATTTCAACATTACAACTATATAGGTTGGACACAGTAGTTTAGTATTACAAATCACTTATCAAATACACGTTTGTACGCTCAAATTCAAGCCACATGTCCGTGAAACTAACCGACTCCTGATTGTAGCTTCTGCTTTGATATAATGGTTTGATTTCAATATTATGATGACCCAACATAGCTATATTGGTTGGAACATTCGTTCTTCTCGATCTTATCATATCAAGCAACCAAGGTAACAAAATTAAGGTTCGAGGGCGAAGTCCTACTCTTGACTGGACTGGGATGTGATGACACTTAAGTGTTCCGCACGGATAACCACGATCTATAGTGACTGATGTTACCGATCTACAACGCTAAGAAGAAGTTATAAAAGGCGAGCATAAAGTTGAACACATCATCTAAACCTATAAACTCCTGTCGCTGACGATAAGGCCTTTAAATTAAGGAGCTAACACATTTAGAAATACTCGTAAAAAGGTTGTGTGTCACTGAACTTAAACCGTTGTCTCTTATGCTCTGTCGTCACGCTTGAAGGTAACCAGTTTCGTTTTGAGATACCTTGAGAAGAAACATTATTTTACGTTGTGGGGAACCAAGGAGTGGCTACCACCCTTGTACTTCTAAAAGCACTCAATATTACCTTGTTACTGATATCGAATTCCGCCATTAAGGAATAAATAACTTTCTAAGATAGAGTAGCTGAAGTGGGTAGGATTCAAACTTACGAACCAGTGTTTGAAAACAAAGTTTTTTAGCCGCTAAATCATCGCTGCACCATGTAATACAAAGTGATTAAAATTAACTATAATTTAATTGATGTTGAGAATGATAATAATCTCTAGAGAATTTAAACAACTGATTTGAAAGTTAATACGTCAAACATCATAATGATAAAGTATTTTATGCATTCAAAGACTTTATAATGATTATATACTCATTAAAAAGTTTAAATGTAACATTCTTTGAAATCATGAATCGATTTAAGTTGGACCACCATTGAAAACTTGTAAGCACTGGACGGCCGTTTCATTCTAGTTAGGGACTCCTTAGCTGTATGTATCCACGACTCTGAATACAAGAATCGAACCCAGAACGAGACGGTCATCCAGGACTTCCAATGGTTATCTAATTTAGATCGGTTCATGATTTCAATAAAGGTTCACAATTTCCATAACTCCTTACTGTCAAATGTAATATTTCATTTATGCAATTAAGGGTTGAATTATCAACTCCATAATTATGGTAATTGATAGTAACCTCTTAGTTCACATATTTATTGGACAGACCATACACAATTCTGAGCATAGAATAAAACGATACAAAATAATTGTATCAGGGTGGTGGTAATATTGACCACCAAGAAAAATAAAATAAAAGTATATTTTTTTATACATACATCATTCATTGCATCTTTTGAAGTATCTGCCGGAGAAACTGTTGTTGGACAAGTATCAATTAACATATGATTACTACTAGACGACATAACATCTAATGTTCCAGTAGATATGACTGTCGTTGTTGTTGTTGTTACTTCTGCTGCCGTGGGGTTTGCAGCGGCTGCCGCTGCCACTGCTGCAGCAGCATTAGCTCCAGCTCGACCTGCACCAACTAATGCAGCTGTTGTTACATTGTGTAATAATAATGAATTTTGATTAGAGTTAGATATTGTAGTTTGAGTAGTTAAATCATCAGTTGGTAAATAAGTCATAGGTGAAACCGATTTCGAGTATGCAGTTGAATAGAATGGAAATAACGGAGGTACAGTAGATGATGACGATGATACTAATGACGTAATAGCAGTTATTGTTGTTATTGGCGGTGATGTTACACTGACTGATCCACATAATGTAGATGTTTGATTATTATTATGTTTATTACTATTATTATTATTAACAACAATAGGTTCAATAAGTGAAGATGTATATGTACCACAACTTGGTATATTTAAGTCAGAATTTGGTAAATTAACGGTTATGTCTGTTGAATCTGTCAAATAGACAGTATTTTCGCTCGTACTTATTGATTGTACATTTTTTAATGATTTAAAAGGAGGAAGTGTATCAGCTGTTCGTTTCAACTGTTTTATTTTATCTTCTCTGAAATAAATTTAAAAAATTTAACAAAAACAAATTTTAGAAAGAAAAGAAAAAGAAAACAATCAGAAAGAAGTAATTGAAAAGTTTTTGTGTATTGAAATGATTTTGATGAATCAATTTCATTTTCGACCGTAGCTGCTACCTTGACGCGGTGGTCGGGCTTGCCTATCGTGATGAACCAACAGAGCTATATCGGCTGAAACATATGTTCCTGTAGGTTCTACCATGCCAGGCAGGTCGATTGGAGAACGGTAAGACTAAAAGCAGCAAATTCAAGGTCCGAGGGCGAAGTCGTACTGCTGACTGTAGAAGGGTGTGACAACAGTAAAGTGTTTCTTTCGGACAGCCAGCATCTGCAGCGATGCTGCCTTCCCATAAGGAGGGGTGGGGTTAGAAAAGGTCAACCCTAAAAATGTCACACCTCGCCTTACCTCACAGTTTTCTGTCTCCGGCGGTAAGGCCCTTTGAAGAACGGAGCTAACATGTTAAAAGCCTCCAAAAAAGGCCGCGCGCGACCGGCCTTAAGCAGTTGTCCCTTGGGCTCTACGGTCACATCCCCAGGTCGTCAAGACCAACACTAATCCAATTTCCTTTCTAGGTTCCTTAAGAAAAACCTTTCTACGGTATGGGCAGCCGGGAAGTGACATCAGCCCTCATACACGTAACAGCACACGAGACCAAGTTGGTCACGATCAAATCCTTCCTACACCTCCTAAAAACTCTCTTATTCCCTCGACTAACCCTTCTCCCGTTCTTTTGTCACCTCGCACCGCAACGATTCGAGTACGCGGAACGTTATTCCTGGTCTCCTGAAACCACGCTCTAAACTACATGTAGGAGCTTTTAACGTCCTAACATTATGCCAAACAGGACAACAGGCTTCCTTAGCTAGAACTTTAAAATCTCGCGACATCGATGTGTGCTGCGTCTCCGAAACGCGTATACAGGACCAGAGTAGCGTCATTCATTTGACCTCACCATGTCAAAATAAAGAACCAACTCGATTCACGCCTCGTGTATCTGGAAGCCCTGAAGCTGCTTCCCGTTGCCTTGCTGGCGTAGGTATAGCGTTGAGTCCAATAGCAACCGATGATTAGAGACTTTCAATGGCATGACTCAAAATCGTTTGCAATGGCACAGGTGCATCTACTCTTTGTGTTCTCCCAAATTCTAATCACCAGAATTCTAAGGAACTTCCTCTCGAAGTTAGTCACTAGTGAGTGTATATGATCATTATCAGTATAAGTTTACGGAGATGGCTGAATTTTATATGAAGTAGATGAAATTTGAGAATGATGACACTACAAAAAATACTGTCGGAATAAATGAATTCATTTGAACAAAAAAGATACTGTAACTTACTTATATGAAGGCATACTGCCAAATTTAATTATTCTATCCATACTATTATTTAACTCTTCGTGATTATGATAATCATCATTATTATTATTTGAATGTTTATAAGTTAATTCAGTATCAGAGAAATTAATTCCATATTGTCCTTCAATTGAATCCAATAGTTTAATATCACTACTTCCAGGTGCACTAGTTCGGCTAGATGATTTATGCTTACGATCAAGTTTCTTTTTTCTTGATAATTCCTCTTTATCTTTTACTCCATGACTATTACAACTACTACTACCACCATTACGATTATGTTGTCTACGTCGATGTTTACTTTCACTGTTATGTTCTGAATGATGATGATGATGACGACGATGATTATGACATTCTAAATCTCTATTACGACTATTACCAGTTCGACTACGAACATGTCGTGAACAATCTTCATCTTGGTTACCACCATTTCGATTATTAATACTACTGATAGTACAATAATCATGATGTAGACGATTATGTCGATCATATCCTGATTTGTCATGACTACTACAACTACTACCTCCAACACCGACAGTAGATCGATCATACATGGAACTTTGTAATTCTTGACATTCTGTCGAATTTGAATCAATAGTATTAAATAAGCGTAATGAACCACCATTATGTTTAGTAGATCTTGGTGATAATAAATCATTATTTCTTTGATTAATTTTACAGCAACGACGACGCCGACAACCATTTCTACTAAATGCACAAAACTTTCTATGATTGTGATTATTATAATAAGATTTGTTGAAAATACTAGGTCGACCCCGTCGTCTAAATATGTAATGTTATCAGAAAATTGGAATTTTGTTTGGAATAGAAAAAAAAAGTAGACAAACAGTAGAAAATTATTAGAAGGTTTAGAGAGACTTTATTATTATTATTATTATTATTAATAGTAGTAATAGAAATCTACGTCGGTTACAGACGTCGGCAACATTGAAAACTGTGGAATAATGGAAAATCATTCTTTCGTAGTGAGGGGTTTCTCAGTAACGAGCAACTATAACTCTATCAGAAAAATCGGAGCCAGGCCCATCAGTTGTCTAATGGAGAGTGTTTAACTATAGTTATCTTGTACATTTCAATAAGTTATAACATATAATCCATGTAAAAAGATGTGAGAATAAGGAAGGATGATTACGAGAAGTTATTTATTTAAACACTAACATTATTGAAAGAAGGCACCAAAGAATATACGCAACATAAAAATCATTCAGTTTTTGTGTGGGCTGGGATATTGTCCAGGTGCTCAAACAGAATCAGGTGGTTTTCTAATGGAGCCACTACCTGAGTCTTTGACCTAGAGGTTTAATCCACAAGAAAGCGGAGCAACATCAGGAGGTGCAGTCCCATGGTAGCTGGAGACGAACAAGGGATTCATACGCCATTTATTCCATGAGGATCGTGAAGCCTATGTCCACCACTGATCTGGAACAGGTTGGGTTTTTTTTCAACTTCCTGAGACGGATCCCTTGTACCTACGGATTCGGGTTGTGTGCCAACCATTCGCTTTTATTCCTCTCAGCTTAATAGGCACCCTCTTCTCGAGAAGGTAGTGAGCAGGACCTCTGTGGCTGTTTAAAAATTAATGCGGTTGAAATGACTATTGTTAAATATTGTAGAAAACGATTACGACTAGTTGGGGGTTCGGTTGGACCCAACACTAATTTGTTAATTACAAATGACCGGAATTATTCCTATACGAATAAGATCTATTGTGAATTCGATGCTATGATAACCTTTATACAACACTGCAACAATAATCTCCAAAGAGAAGGCAGGATTGTACGGAAAAACTTTACGTTGGACGAAGACAAAATCATAGCGCAACAACTTTATGTTTATGTTAGCACGACATGACGTTGAGAAACAAAAGTTTGTAGATTAGAATTAGTGACAATTAATAAAAAATGGCTATGTGGATCAACAAATCAGAAAGATAACACTCGTGGTTATCGTCTTGCAATTACTCATAATTGTAAATTGACTATATCGTTATTATCAAAGAAAACTGGACGATCAATTCAATTCATTATTGAAGTCGATTAAACTTTCTTTGGTTAGAGTGGCAAAACGAAACCGTCAATACCTACCTGTTTATAAAACTATATGCTGTATCCTATCCTTTTATCAAGACATTTTATAAAGAATTGATACTAAAGAATTTCCTTGTTATGGTGGCTCAAATAGCTTAGTGATAACGTCTCGGACTATGAAGCTGTGTGATGCGGATACGAATTCACCAGATAGCACCAGTTTTCCGAAGATTACACGTATACTTTTGTGACAAGTGTTAACTAGTACGAAACTTAGGTTGAATAGAAGTTCTTGCCAACTAGTTCTAAACATCTAACTAGTGATACTAGTCGGCTATCCAAAATGAATTATTTAAAATGTAACTTGAATATGCTACTTGGATTGTTGAAAATTGTATAAATTAATCACTAAGTTCCCGCCTACTTCACCATCACGAACTTCTTACAACTATTTACAGTTAACAGACAAATGGGAACAAAAATACATGGATTTCTTGAACAACATCAATCAATTTTTCCTTGATCATTAAAGTTTACTAGTAAAATGCAAACACACAAATATAATCAACTAACCTGTAAATAAACATAAAAATTGCCAAAAATAGAAATATACCACCAACAACAACTCCAAGTATACAAACTAAATACAATGTATTCAATGGAGCTTTATAATTCTCACCATTATTGTTATTGTTATGACCTGATATAACAATGAATAGAGAAACCAAAAAGTTGATTAACAGTTAAATAATTCATAAATTTTTATAATGTAATAATTAAACAAAAAGTAGACCGACATGTCGAAGCATTTACCTTCACGGTTAAACTAATATCAATTCCTATTGATCAGCTCTCTCCAACAATTCATGACTTAAACAACTAACTACTTAATGATAACTTCATTCTAACGTAGGTGACTAGATCTCTGAAAGTATGAGCAGTATCAATTGGCTTAAAACCGGTATATACACCTAATTGTTAATGAGTTCAAACCAGTACAAATACCATGTCAATTATTCTCAATTATTTAATATGATTGAAATAAGCTAACCATGAGAAAGAGTACTTACATAACCGTCACCCGTTTGCATAATTCTATATTGAGTAATAAAAGCTCATTATAATAATAACTACTTACAATGACTGAAAACAAAATTAATATCTAAGAAATATCATTGTTTACGTCTTTTCAATCAATGACAAAGTTAGAATAATGTAGAATTCTATACCACAATTCATTGATCCAGAACAGAACGGGGAAGAAATATGTATCGGTTCAAGTTACAACTTGATATAGGATATTAACGTAGGAAGAGTAATAGAACTAGATACAAAAAAGTGATTGATTTTTAGGCATTTAGCTTGAGATTGCTAACGGTAGAAAACAACGTTAATATCATAAATATCATAAATACGAACTATGAATAAAACATATCTCCACAAAACCCTATCAAATAAGCTAGTCAATTTTTGACTCACTACAAACTATTCCCGAAGTTGTATTGGATGGTCATGACTGGTAGAATTCAATAATGTCAGGAGTGAAACAGTTGTTATAAGTGGAATTGAGTGACTGTCACGCAATATTGTAAATTGATCAAAGATTAAATTATACTATTAGATGCCGATCTAGTTGTTAGAACAGTTACGAGTTCATTACAAGAACTAAAGGTTTTAGAGAGTACCATACTATGACAAAACAGATGCATAACACACTCTGATTTCGAATGATAAATCAATTAAGATGAATTTATAGAAAATACAACCTACAAATCAAGTGCATGGTTACAAAACCCTTCCACGGAAGGAAATAAGTTAATGAAAAAAAGTCAGTTAATCAACTAGCACCAGGCACATATTTTCATCGGTCTAAGTTACCATACCTCATTAGCACAGCAAGACCTGGCACGACTGGCTTGATCTGATAATCATGATTAATCAGTACAACTTTAAAAAGTCATTTCTTAAGTCACTATTCACTGTTAAAAAATCAATAGAGTTATTATGGTTCAAAGAAACGTAAAGTATGGTTTATCTTTTAATTCTTGAGAAATCTATTACACATAATTTGTTAGATGGTTGAAAGGACTTGACAGGAAAACTCTGAACCTAAGCTTAATACCAGATGGCACTCATCAACAAAGGGTAACTACAATCCTCAGAAAATTGGTAGCACTCCGTAGGATTCGAACCCGTGTCACTCGGTTTCACAGTCTGAGATGTTACCATTGAGATTTTCAAGTCGAGACTGACTTCCTATAAGACTGAGATATCTAGATTGATTGTTTATTGACCAGTGTCATGTTTATCTAGACCTTATTAATAATTGAGTTCTATCTATCAAGTAACAGTCTTTAAGTTAAGTTTTATCACAAATACCAACAAATCAGTTGGACAACGAGTGAAAACTATATATAGAGAGTCATTGAACAGTTGTTTATGTATATGTATATATATCGAATATTCCAAAACTAATCAAAAGAAGGAAATATGATTCACTAATCTATTAACCAGACACTATGCCCATTCGTCCCTCTAACAATCGCTCATTAGACCATATATATATATATATATATATATATATATATATATATATATATACTAATTAGTGTTCCCGCTTTGTTTATTTTTTTTTTTGACTGAAACCTTAAGAGCATGTAAATATTGATTCTTGTCAGACAATGAAAGGACAAATCTGGTTTATACTTTACTTGCATTAATGTCAAGGTCAGAGAGACTACAGTCACAGACACAATGACAGAATAAATCGTCCTAATTAGTTGTTGTTTATTCTCACGGAGTCGAAGATGAAATACTCTGAGATATATCAGAATTTGCAAAACAGCAGAAATTGTTATTCGAGTGAGAAAAACTGAATGAACAAGTCATCCTTGTTAAAGTTGGGTAGTGGTTAGCAGAGGAAGCATTTCGCCCTGTTCGGGACTCATCAGCTGAACGCAGCTGCCAACAAGTGTGGATGTCTGCACTGAAGCATCCCGCACTGAGTGCAGACATACCCAGATGACGAGTCCCAAACAGAGCGAAACGAACCTCTCAGACACCACTATTATTCTCATTAGCCAACTTTACTTCTAAACATGTAACTTCATGGGGGTATGGAGGCAATTTGATTAGAGCGTACACGTGCCAATAGAGATCGATCAACTGTAGTCCTTAATATCGACATCGAGAAAATACAAATTCTTGAAAATAGAACAAATTATAGTTTTTATGAAAGAGGGAGAGCGGGTAATTTTATGAGAAAGAAAATGTTTAATTATCTATTTTTGAAGATGGTGGTATGAGGAGATTGTTGAATGTTATTGAGATCACAAAATAACCTAAGTCAGACAATCACTGAAAACAAAGAAGTACTGGACGGGTGTTTCGCCGTCCCAGCATAAGACTCATCATCAAGACTCTACCAGAGATCGACAGTTGTCTAACATAAGTTGGTTTCTGACCCCAATAATATTTATTATACATTATGATGAAATAATATTCGGACGAAATTGTTAATTCCAGTTTGGTTTCATTCGACAACATAATTAAATATTTAGTGATTAAAGTGATATATTTAATGTAAATTTTAGAAATCATACAAAGGTTTGAAGGTGACTTTCATTATTTAAACGAAGTAAATAAGGAAGTATTGAAAGTTTCAGAATTCTGAAAAGTTTTTAGTCAGTTGTCATTCATAAGTAACACGAAGGACCTAGCGTATATATGTGCGTTAGTTCAAATTATCAAATCGTAACAGTACAGCAATAAGCAATTATTAAGACAAATCCTAGGGTAGTAGAAGTAATAACAGCAGTAGAAAACATGCTGGAAAAAAGGAAATGGCGGAGCAGAAAAGTGTAAGATAATTCTGGAACTGAAGATTTAAGGGAAGGTTAAAAAATGAGTGGATCTACACCATTGTAACCGATTCTGAGCTGCCCTCTAATGTTTTCAACTATTGATTACAACGACACTAACCAGATAGTTTGTAGCTACTAACATGACTTGATTCTAAAATTAATATCCCCATAGACTAATTATGACCCCCAAGTAGTTTTTCCCCAGCTGGGAATTATGACTAGTGGGATTCACAATCCAGTCGACAGTGGGGTGATATTTGCCTGTTTATGTATATTTGATGATGATGAATGGAATATACTCATTGAGACATAAAACTTGACGATAGTAATCGTGTTATATCAAGAAAGGACTGAAAGATCTGAAAATAAGAAGATTGGTAGTTCAAACTCAGTGGTCACAAATTAACATCGCCTCTTAAGAGATAAAAAGTTGGTTAATTTACACTGTTCATGAGTAGTGATGAACATATAGAACTCAAAACAACTTTCAACCAATATCAAAGTCACAATCTTCAATACGAACGTCAAGTTAGTTCTACTGTACGTAGCTGAAACTTAGAAAACTACTACAACCATCATCAAGAAGGTATAAGTCTCTATAAATAGTTGTCTACACAAGATACTCAACATCCATTGGCCGGATGCCATCAGTAACAGTCTACTGTGGGAGAGAACAAACCAGTTTCCAGCTGAAGATGAAATTAGGAAAATATGATGAAAATGGATAGGAAATACATTACGCGAATCATTAAACTGCATCACGAGGCAAGCCCTAACTTGGAATCCTGAAGGGAAGCGGAAAAGAGGAAGGCCAAAGAACGTATTACGTCGAATAATAGAAGCAGATATGAAAAGGATAAATAACAACTGGAAAGGATTGCCGAGTACAGGGTTAGATGGAGAGTGGTGGTGGGCGGCCTATGCTCCTTCACGAGGAGTAACAGACGTAAGTAAGTAATAAAAAATTGGAGAAAGGAAAAAAGAATACAACAACGACAAGAAATCAAAACAATTTCCTATAAAATATGAACACGGAAAAGATTTCTATGGAAGTATGCTTTATTCATGATGTTCAGAATCCCTTGAAATGACCTTGAAAAAGTAAAACAAACTTTTAACTAATTAGGATGAAAATGATAGAAATGAATAATTTATTACATAGATACTAAAAATAGGTGAGAGTTAGGATTAAGAGTTAGATTGAGGGAACGTTTTGTAGTCATTTCGAGGAATAGTAGAAAAATGTTGTTTTGTAATCATTCTAGCCTACTATTCATATATATATATATATATATATATATATATATATATATATATATATATATATATATGAGTGCCTTAACAATTTACTTGAATAAAAAGAACCCAAGAATGAATGGAAGACTTTTATTGGTTAACATGACTCGAGATATATGTACATACTCATTCCTAAATATAGATACACGTCCCTCAAAAAATGATGTCACATTTTTAGCCAACAAAGTATGTCCGTCAGCATTTTCCACTTCTCATTTAACCTCTATCTGGTTATTGTTCAGCATATCTAATATAAAACTAGGTCTATGATTTCAAATCTCAAGAAGATATCATTTCAAGAAATTATAAATCATGATATTAAGATTTCATATACACTAAAGTGTACTGTCCTTTCTTTTCATGAGCAATAAATCACTTTCTTATTGTCAATCAATTCCAATCCTCCCCACATTCTCTTGTGTTTTGTCATACTTATTCAATTTAAGAGGAATAATAAATAAATATTTATAGGTTCTACTGTAGTGAACAAGAACACGAGTGGGGACATGAAATTACAGAGCATCTCACTAAAATCTGAGAACCATACAGTAAATCTTTAATTTGCAAAATATCAATCCATTGTGATTAGATGGTGGTTGGAGGTAGTCGACAGGAAACCTTGGACCCGGGTTTCATGCTACTTGGCACTCGTCAGCAAGGTGTACCTGTAATCTTGAGGGAACTGGCGCTCCCTGACGGATTCTATCCCGGTTCGATACTATTCGATCTGCACTAACAAGGACTTGACACATGACACCGATCACCATCGGGTGGTCAATCAATTGTAAATTCATCTCAGTCCTACAGGAGGTCAGTCGCGGCCCTGATAGCTTAGTGGTAACGTCTCTGACTGTGAAGCTGGGTGACACGGGATCAGATCCGCCAAGGAGTACCAGTTCCCTCAAGATTACAGGTACACCTTGCTGACGAGTGCCAAGTAGCACGAAACCTCGGTCCAAGGTTTCCTGTCGACTACCTCCAACTACCATCTAATCTCAATATATAGTGCACTCAGTGTCGAGTCACCTAGACTGGTGACCACATTGCAACATGGTCGATAGCATTCGATCTGCATTAAATAAGGACTTGACACACATGACATTGATCACCACCCAGTGATCAATCCATTGTTTTAGATTTCATTCTTCCTGCGTTTTTATATCAATTGCTTTCCATTCCCGTTATTTCGTTCTCAATCTTCTACTTAAATACATTCTATTCGTGACTATCGTTATATACGAAGTATGTGTATATAAGTAGCGCACACCACATTACCTATTTAATAATAAGTTACAAACTATCCATCGTTATACGTTGAATTCTATGTAAAAAAAAATCCAATACATGTTATATTAAATCAAACCGATTCGTCAATGAAGTAGATTTTTATCAAGATTTTCACAATGGTTTACAATTGGAGGATGTAATATGACTGATCGTGAAATATGTGTCAACTATGATTGATACAATAAAATAACTACATATATACATGCAATCTTATAATAGTGTACACAATGAAATAGTCTAATTAGTCTAGTCTATGAAATCATAAAGCACTATGATAAGACCAAGAAGTTCAGGAGAATCTGAACTCATTATGGAAGTATTGTTATATGTTCATATGTTTATAGCTTCTTCAAAAGACAACCTATTAGAGATAACTTTACTATGATAGGACTACTATCATTAAAAAAATGAAGTAATGAACCAGATATCTTTTAAACCAAATTGTGAAATATCATCTTCTTAGTGTAAAACCCTATTTTTGATAGACAACGAAACTTGATGGTTATAATGTATTATATAGAAAATGCCATAGCTTATACTTAAACTAATTCGTTCTTAACCAAATTGACTATAGGTTCAGGTCAAATTGATAATAGTATCACTTATTTTTCTTATATCGACTTAACTAAATGAACTTACACACTAGAATTACGATTCATACTCTTTAACTCTCTCTCTACACATAGACATACACTACCAACTGAACTGAATACACGAGATAAATGTGAATAAACAGAAGAAAAAAAAAAAACATACTAAAGCGTTTAAGTTGAAAATGTCGAGAATTTCCATAGGATTTTTGCATTTGTTCTAAATAATCCCATATCCAATGAATAACTTCTGAACCCAATGGATTCATATTGTTCATAATAGTTGATTGACTTGAAACTATTGACGACGATGATGATGATGAGGAGGAGGAGGAATTTCGATCATTTGTAATAGTAATAGATTTATTGGTAATAACTACTGCTAATTCACAAGCATTACCAGTCCATTCAGGATGACATAAACAGAAACCAGCATTAGTACATAACTTGAACAAAACAACAACAAAAAAGAATAATAAAGAAATGATACTTTCTTTTTCGTTTCTTCTTCTTAAGAAAAGTAAAATAGATAATTAATTTGAAAATAATCATTTATCTGAATTATTATTTGAAGTAGATTAAAGCTATATGTACTTAGTTCTGTGGATTAGGAAAAGATGCTGGAGGTGGATAGGATATACATTGAGGAAATCATCAAACTGTATCACAAAGCAAACGCTAACTTGAAATACTGAAGAGAAACAGTAAAGAGGAAGACCAAGGAACATATTGCACCGGAAATTTAAGGCAGACATCGAAAGAATGAATAACAACTGGAAAGGATTGTCCAGGATAGAGGTGAATGGAGAATGGTGGTGTTGGGCCTATCCTCCTCCATGAGGGATATATATATATACATGACTAATTATAGATTGAATGTAATATACCTTTTAAAAACTTCAGTTAATCATTTAACTCTGTTGTTTGAGAGATTTCCTAGCTGTAATTTCCACAGATAAGTATACTAATACGACCGAATTTAGTCTTTATTAAATTTGACCGCTTAAATACAGCTGAGCATTTAAAAAAGCTTCAAAGAAATTGCCACTGATTGTATTTATTTCTTGATATATAACCTGGACTTTAATACATGATTGATTAAGTAAGCATTTCCAATGAGTTATTGATTTTTATGTGATTGGAAGCAATCACATTTTACCATCTACATATCGTCTAAATACCGTTATGCATATGATCAGTTTGTTATTCTAGAACAAAATATAGTTTTAGGCGATTAAGTTCATTATGTATACTATTAACTCAGATAATTGACTTTTCAATTAGAACAACTGACTTAAATTAAGGTAAATCAAAGAAAATACTCCTGATTCTGAATGTAAGCATGAAAAAGGCGGAACACTTTCACAATCAATGTATTCAATCTTTATAAATTATTACAAACTTAAGTCATTTTAAGATGACACATGAGAACCGTATGTATAACCGCTCTTCTATAAGTTGAATTCAAGTGTCAACCCTGTCAGAGTCGGAGATCTTACTCCCTATGTTTACTTTCTTTAAAAGAACTGTATATATCATCTGTTTCAGAGACACTGAAAGATAAGGACTTAGAAATTATTAAAATGATTAAACTCTGTTCACTTTGACACTTTTTGTTTTTAGCATGCATTCAGTTTTTGGTAACAAAGAAAGATTTTATCAAAAATCTTTAAAATTTACATTAAATTACTGTCTCTCTCTCCAATCTTTAGTACGATTTACTTAGATATTTCTTTATATGATTAGTTTTGGGAGGTAAGTAAATAGTCAAATAGTGAACAGATTCAATTATTGGATCACAGATTCGATTACTGATCACCTTACTGAGTTAAGAATAGTTGAGTGAGTTTACCTCTAGTTGTAAATTTCTAAGGTGTGACTGATGATTGTGGTGGCAATCTTGAGCTTAGGAATAGGATACTAGGTAAAGACAGTAGATCCATTGATGAGGTTGTGAATCTGTATCGACTGAGATGGTTGTAACAAGTGTTGAGTACATTAAACCATTGTCTAACTCAAAGGGTCATGTTCGCTAGTAGGAAATAAGCTAGGGACGGATAATTCAAGTTACGCTATTAGTTCATAAAGTCGCTAACTGTTGGTATGAGTTATGTTGTTGGCTACCGACTTGCTGGTTGACGTCAGCAAGCTAACTGTAATCAATGGTTGGCGATGTTGAATGGTGTGGCTTAAAAACGGTTACTTCGAGTCTTGAGTTCCAGTTTTCTTCCGTCGTTATCTTTTCTTTCTGATTTTTTGAGCTGTATTCCCAATGTTCAGTCGTCCTGACTACAATTATTTCAATTTCTTTGCTATTGATTTCATGAGTTTCATCTCATAATAGTAATGTGGTACAGTATCTTGAGATGATCCATATCTGTCCCAGACTCTACAACATTATAACTGACTGTTTGAAAATTATAGACAAAAATCAAGTGACGAATGAATCTATACTGGAATGACTAAGTTACACTGAAATTATTTTCCAATTAACCAGAAATCCTTCTTTAACAATATCCACATTTGTGACAGGGAGACGAATAGATCAGTATCGATAAAAATGTATTTGATTGAAATCATGAACTGATAAATGTTAGACCATTACTGAAAACCTGGAAATGCTGGACGGCCGTTTCGCCATAATATGGATCTCCTCAGTAGTGTACATCTACGGTCCTGAGAGCGGGACTTGAACCAGGCACTCTAGGCCTCGAGCGCGAACGCTTTATGCTTAACCATGTTGAGTGTGAGGCAGTTACCCATCGAAGACAAAGGAAGATGGTCGCGCGATATCGTGAATTGGTTGGAGTTAGACACCGTTTGATGCCGGTCCAGTGGTCTAGAGGTTAGACATTTGCTACCGAGACCGAAAGTGCTGGGTATGAATGCCACATACGGGATCGCGGATGCGCACTGCTGAGGAATCCCACGTACTAGGGATGAAACGGCCGTTCAGTGTTTTCGGGTTTTCAATGATGGTCTAACATTTATCAATTCATGATTTCAACGAAATTTAACAATCTCCATAACCCCAAACTGAAAACGTGTTTATTTATTTTATAAGAAAACTTTACGTATGTACATGCATACACACGCTTGGACAATCACAAAGCCTATTATGTACTACCTCTTCCCCCTCCCTCCAAGAAAGAAAAAAGAAAGCACTACTATTCACTTACACCATGATCAGAACATGTCACATTTTTATAGATGATATGTCCATTTTCTAATTGTTTATTTACTGGACCAGTTGGACAAATCGACTGAAAAACAACATGTGGTAGTACACATTCTTGATGAAAACAATAACGATCAGGCGCACACGATGCGCCTTCTGGGACAAATCGAACTTTAGATGTATGAGACAGATATCTATGTAGAAAATAAACAAGTAAATAAAATAATATGTACGTGAGACTCATAAAGTAATAACATCGAATAATATATTATATTAAAAACTGGGAGACACTGGACAGCTGTCTCGTTCAAATATAGGACTTTTTAGGAGTATGAATCAGAGATGGGACTCAAGACCTATTAGGTGTCTCATTTAGTGAAGACCCTTTAGATCACTGAGTTAGTATCAACTGTTCGGTTTAAATTTTCAGTCAATTGAATGAAACGTTCACTAACAAAAACAAATTGGAGTTAAACAGGTAGACGGCTTAGTGATCTAGAGGTTAGGCGTCTGACAACAAGACCTAAGGGGCTGGGTTATAGCCCTGGTGGCAGATTCGTGAATGCGTACTGCTATCCAGTCCTTCTTGGTTTTCAGTGGTTGTTTAACTAAGATTCAAGATTACAGGTACACCTTGCTGACGAGTGCCAAGTAGCATGAAACCTAGGTCCAGGGTTTCCTGTAAACTGCCTTCAGCCATCATCTTGAAGTTGAAAGACTTCAGTCCTGTTTAAATTTCAGAAGGAGAAACAACCTATCCAGTGGGGTATTTTGGGGAAGTATGCAGTAAAAGTGACAAAACACTTAAGAATGAAAATAAGAACTTGTTAGTACGATAAATTTGTATGGATTGTTCGATTTTGCCAAGTGACCGGAGACAGTCCGTAGGAAACCTTGTTTTGACTTAACATGGCTTGATGGAAATCATGTGTGAACTGATGTTCTCTATGGGACTCGAGGCTGCTTCATAGTCGAAAACATTAAAAGTGAGCTATTCAGGTTGCAGCTGACTTCGTATAGGGATGCGATATTCGCAATTTATTGATCTATGAAAAGTGATTAATGTTGTGTTTCTCTAGTCCTTATTTCTATGAACATAATTTACGCGATATCAAATTACTTATTTATACTAATGGTTACAGTGCAACTTGATCATCACTAATTTTAAAAGAAATATAACATTAATCATTATTTAGTGATCAATCAACTCCAAAGTGTTTTTGATTGAGATCATGAATCAATTGATGTTAGACCACCGTTGGAAACCTGGAAGCACTGGACGGCCGTTTCGTCCTACTATGGGACTCTTCGGCAGTGCGCATCCACGATCCCGCTCCCTGCGAGATTCGAACCCAGGACCTACCGGTCTCGCGCCAGGCGCTTAACCAACTAGACCACTGAGCCGGCATCCAATGGTGTTAGTGTCTAACATCAACCAATCCACGAAATTGCGCGACCAACTTCCATTGTACTGAGGTAGATACCTATCTCTACCCGACCTTAGAAAATAATTTACATCAACAAAAACTAAGAGGTAATGGATAGCTGATTTTTTGTTCAACTAATGGACTTCTCAACAGTGTATGGTAACAACATCAGTCCCCCCTGCACATCATGGGTTAAACCTATAGTCACATTTTACAACTTCAGTCAATTCGCGATATTAGGCGACTATTATCTCATTCCGTCTTCAGTCAGTTGTATAAGTAATATCACATCATAGCTACTTAGCTTGCATAATAAATCTGTTAGGAGGTGTAGAAAAATATACCAATAATTATCATGTTAAGTCTAATAGTGGCCTTGGACTTTAAAGGTACACTCCCTATTGGTCAGTATTTATTCCACTTGTTAAATATTGTACAAATGTTGTTTTCTATTTTATGGTACGATGTGGTCTGATTGATTGGTATATAAATAGAGTATGTCTGAAATATAATGATTCGTATCGCTGAGGCTAAGACTTGCGTTCTGGACTCAACTGGCTGGGCTAGACAGGGAAGCCGGACCAATCGAGACTCTAGGCCGTCCGTATGTGTTTACGTGTCACTGTAATCGATCGATAAAACGCTTCACTCTAGTCTGCAGCCACACGTCACAACAAAATCTCCGAAAATGGATTATAAAGTAGAGGAAAAACTTTTTCAAAGGAAAACAACTCATGTAGTCAGCAGGATATGTATAGCTAACCAAAATGTAAGCAGCACATACACACACCTCCAAGAAGGTCGGATCATCTTTCTCAGGAATATCAATATTTCAGTATTATTATTATTATTAAAATAAATCATTTTTTCAAGTGTGAGGCTACAAACGTCCCATTTCTTTATCTCAAATCACACACACAGAGACAAGCAGCAGTCACATAGATAAACAATAATCTTCTGAAAATAAATAAACATACTAACCTCCACCCTTGTGCCTCACATATTATGATCATCGTAACAATTTTATGATCGGTGAGAAATAACAGAAATTTAAAAGCAACAGATACACATATAGACACATACACATACAAAGAAAACGTTATTATCTTACAAAAAATGGAGTAAAGTTCTTTAAAGACAAGTTATTTTGAATAAATTTAGTACTGATGATACTACTTACAGTGTACTACTGTTACTACTATAATACTATTATTCATAAACATTATTAAACTCATTTATTTTGTTAGTTTAATCGCCTTGTCTCTCAGACAAAAGTGTGCAGGTGCATGTACACACACACACATACACATACAAAGGAACACAAACGCTTAAAATAACTATGACAACTAGTATACGTTAGTTTGTTAGTTTATAAATTGTGAATAGAAGTAATAAATTAATGTCATAAATTTTATTGAAAACCGGAAAATGCGTGTCCAAACCCCATAAAATAATTATAATAACAAGGTGTACGAAACGTCTGTTATGGTATTTTCTTTCTTTTTATTTAAGAATAAAATTTCTTTTTCCAAAACATAACTGCCCCAATCACAGTGTCAAAAAAAATATTAAGGATCTGAGGATTTTGGTGTTGTTGTTGTCGTTGTGATGTTTCAACATCCAACCCGTTCAAAAAATATATGTGTATATTTACGCAGTTGTCAGCGGCAGCTCTCTAACAGAGTAGTATTAATAAACGTTGCGTGTAACGACGAAAACAGAGAATTGTATTCTTTACTTCACATAGAGACAAACAAAGATGAGCGATTATCTTTTCATTAACGAATAACACATAGGCAACACTAACAAATAATAAATGTAAACATACATATAGGGGGACGTGTGTGTGTGTGCACGCAGAATGTTTCGTATCAATTCAAACTCAACTACTGGTCAATTGAAAATGATTAATTGTTAGATTATGAACATAGGAGAATTAAACGCAACAGCGACAGTAATAGAGAAATAAGGATCAAAGAAAATTTACAAACAATTTGCCATATGAAATAGTAATGCAAATAAAAAATAATGAGCGAAAGTAGTAGAACTTTTCATTGAGATCATAAATCGATCAATGCTAGACCACTACTGAAAACCTGGATGGCCGTTTCGTCCTAGTACAGAACTATTCAGCAATGAGCATCCACGATCCCGTACGCGGGACTTCAACACAGAATTTTCGGTCTCACGTGCAAAGGCTTAAACTCTAGACCATTGAGCCAGCATCCAAGTAATAATACTAGAACTGTTCCACTTCATACTAATTTATATGTATAAATGTTAACGACAGTATCATTACTCATTTGCCGATTTTCCTATGATTGTCCTCGTTGACTTTTTATGCTTGGAGCAAAAGGTGATTATATGGAGTAACATGTTTCTGGACTGTATTCCCCGACAGAAATTGACAGGAACCGATTGACCCTACTGAATCTATGCTAAGATTTCGTCAGACACCAGGCCATCAGGATTGGTGAGACTTCTAAGATAAGTGAAGAGACCAATACATTCAACTACTTTACTCCCTATCATCCAGGTGCTCAGAAGCAACAATGCAAGAATGTTTGGGATGCGATTGGAAGTATGTATGAAATGATACTGGAAGTTACTATCTAAGATAAGAAAGAGGGTGAATATATCTGTGCTATTGCGCCCGATTCTGATTCATGCCATGCAACATCCCTAACCACTGATTACGATCATGGTATTGACCCCAACTAGGCAGTATAGATCTGTCAATATGCCTTTTTCTTAAAATAAATTTATACTTCTTTCCATACAAGATATTGATAGGGTGATAGATTAAAAGCATGTTTTTATATCATTCAGTCTTAGATAGTCAAAACGGTGCATGCTCCTATTAGATTTCAGGTTCAAATATGTTAAGCTTTGTCCAAATCGGTATTACTGTTAACGTGTAAATTTTCACAGCTCAATATTATTATAACCATTTGTAATGTGGTACACAATACCACATAATTCCCGCTTATTCCTATTGGTAGTTATCGCATAGACTGTAATATCAACTGAGTTGATTGTTTTTATTTTTAATGTAAGTCGCTTCTTCAGAGTAAATAAAAAAAACTGTGAGTCTGGGTATTGCAAGTTCGAATCTTATATGAAACACCAATTCTCTCAAGGTGATCACGAGTAGTACCAAACAGGATGAAACCTAGGTCAAGCAGAATTTCCTGTAGACTATCTCTAACCATCTTGGATTAAAAATAATAAAGTATGAGCTATTTTTAACTGAGATGGAGAAAAAAAAGGAAGAAGAACATACACACATATGGTAAATCAAATTGAAATAGACACTACAAAACAAAAGAAGAAAAGAATACAACATTTTGCTAATTATAATTGTTGTACAAAAACACATTAGCAGTGGTAACATCAACATCGTTCGATGAGACTATAGTTTCTAGATGACCTTTGAGCGAAGCTAAAGTGATCTTGAGAATATTCATCTAACTATTAGGCTAAAAAGAAGGTTATAAATTAATGTGAAGAATTAGGATTAGAACTAAGAGTTAGACATTAGGGTTAAGAATTAGAGTCAGGGTTCTTAACCATGAATTCATATCAACTATGATGCCAATATGCTATTTAGCCAAATGGATGAATCAATTTAGCACCATCATCCAAGAGTTGTGATCTCAGATCTGATTATTTCATTGATAAATTATAGTTTCACCAAACCACCAGTGAAAATGAACGAAAAAAGAAAACACACAATTAAAAGAGGAGAGAATATCTATGATGAGAACACATTAGTAAATAAACACAATAGTAGTAGTATGTCTCCATTTTGACACAAAATTTTTTACATTAAACAAACAAATGTTTACAACTGATCAGGTTTTATAGTTAATAAAGCAAATAAAATGTAAACATGAAAAGAGGGATGAAGATAAGAATGAAAATATAAACAAATGAACAGAACTGGCTATATAGGATAGATAAACAGGGGAGATTAATTAAACAAACACAAAATTATAGTACGGAGATCAATTTGAAAAATCTTATTGTAGTTTGATTAAAAGAGAGAGAAAAAAAGGAGTTGTACAGAAATAAGTATTGGTTTACTAGGTATGTGGCTTATAATGAAATATATGATGGGTGTTTCATCCTATTCACAACTCATCAACTGGATATGCCAGTCATATCCCAGGGTTAATGTTTATATACATAAAACCATTATTTACTTTTGCAAGCATCAATGCATAATACGCTCCAGATAGCCACTAACTTGTTTAACAGGCATGAATCTATTAAGTAAGGGTTTGTTATTTTTTATTGCCAATAATCGGGATTAGAAACAGTCATTGTTGGGATATGCGCACCTCACGTAGATACCATAGATATTAGCATTATGTCACAAGTTATCTCATATATGATGTATGATAAGTAGTGGAATCCAAGATAGGTGTTTCATCTTATTTGAAGAATACAGTACTACACTTAAGCCTTATTGTGAGCATCAACATTAAGTGTGGCGGTACACACAACAAGTTGAGTCGTGAGGAGAATGATACATGTCTTGGATTCCAATGCTTTTCATACACTAACCATACTAGAACTTATGATAGAAGACAATATCGACGAAGTCAGCTATGGATGCAACAGAGAGTGATCAATTGTAATACTAAATTACAAACCCTTACTAATGAGTATAATTATAAACTGAATTTCCAGTATTAATTATTCTGTTGACTAATGAATAAGATAAGAATGGAAAAAAAGTGGAAACAGTATCTAATCAGATTGTGTGATACCAGTGTTCATAAAGTTTGATTGACTGTTAGACTGAGATCAAAAATTCAAAATTGACAGGTATCATTCATACGAAAACCTAAATCCCTGCAGAGATTATTCAGGAATAAAGAAAAAGGCTTGATATTCAAAAAAGCCAAAATCGTAATACAACAACTTCCATTCATAATAAAGTACGTATGATTTTGAGATTCAATAAAAATAGCAAACTAAAACTCAGGAAAACCAATCAGATAATATCAAAGGTTAGTTAAGAAATATGAACAGAGAAAAGTTACCACAGACGTTTCATTACACATTGGAAATACCATTTATCAACAAAAAATAATCTGAGATCTTACTAGCATATACATATTATGGGTTCAAATGAATAGTCAAGACTATAATGAAGAGATTTCAAATTTTGTTACATGATCATGCTACACAGGCTATTCATAGATAGTCTCAATGAAAAGTGTATACCATTAGTATAATCATTAATCACATTCTTCAATCATTAGGAACAATAAAACAGATAATAAAAAGGAAGAGACCTATTTTTCATTGATAAAGCTATTATGTTGTAGAGACATTTTCTTGAAAACTTACTTGCATTCAAATTGACGTCCTTGATGTTCTGTATACGTAACAAATGGTTGACCAGATTGTGCTTCCAATGAAACAGGTCTAGGTCTACCACCTTGACACTGTAAAAGGCCACATTTTGCATGTCTAAAGATATGAAACAGAATGGGAGAGGGAGAGTGAAGTGATATAAAAGAAAAAGAGATTAATATACGTCGGAAAAAAATGATAGGGTAACAACACTATAAACTTAGATGAAAAAACCTATCTAAATTCGTGAGACTAAGCATTATTACTGTCATCAAAAGTTTAGCGTTAACATGTTACTCAATATATGTTTCTATTAAACTATTCCAATCAATCTATATAATTTCACCGTTCTAACTGGCTCTTGATTAAATAAGTTAGATTTCCAAACTAGTGAATATATCAACAGTTCATTCATTTCAATTTGAACAAAAAAGAACGAGTAGTCCATGAAACTTGGAAGTCATGGAGTTTGATTCGTCATACATGGGTTGTGGCTACACTTACTTTTGAAGAATCTGATAGCAAGGCAAACAGCTGTCTACTGTGTTAAATAGATTTCAGTCTATGATGAAGATTTACATAATGGTGTAATTCGGCTTGAATCTACAGTCTTGAGTGCTGTAAGTGATTATAGAGAAAGGGTGCTACTTTCCAGGTACCTACACTATAGGTTTGTGCTTCTTCTCGAGGTATCTGAGAAGCAACCTAGGTTAGGGGTAGTTTAATGATCTGGGAGAGCGACAGCAGTAACCAACGGACGGCTACTTAAAGTCAGTCACACATGGCCTTTCCATGAACACTTTAAAACCCTCACTACCGGCGATAGGAATTTGTGAAGTAACGTAAGCGATGATAGTTTTAGTGCCAACCCCATCCGTTCATGTTTAGAAGACAGAACTGCTATAGATTATAGTTGCCTTAAAGAAACCTTATTGCCGTCACACATCCAAGTACAGTGGATAGTACAGCTTTGCCCTCAGATCTATCATCTAGTGCTTATAGTTTTAATGCTCTTTTCACATGACCTACTCGGTATAGTAGGACCTAAAAGAAATAATGTTCTAGCCAGTATAACTAAGCTGGGTCACCATGACATTCAAGCTTAACCACTATTTCAAAGTACCAGCTACAGTTGAATAGTGATAAACAATATAATAAATAAATACCAGCATTAAATAGTATTCAGTACTTATATTTAAAGACATTCCACAAATTAGCGTCAGGAAAACCTCTGCATACACATAATTCAATACAGAAAACCTTATATTAATCTTTTCGAAAATAAAACCTAACAAAAAAAATGAATGAACAAACAGAATTAAAGAAGAAAAAACACAAGACATAAGTAGCATAATATGATATATGAGAACTGAACTAACTCAATAGTACAATGCTGTCCTTGTACACCACAAGCTCCATCAGTTTTAGTATTATGTAAATGAAAACAATAATCAGACGCTTCTGTAGCTTGTTCACCCCAAATCATTTCACATTGACTATGACGTGTTGGACAACGACCTTGATAGCATAATGATTTATGATTTTCAACTAAATAATTCAACTGTGATGATGATGAATTATTGTTTTTCTGTACAACAGTAGTACTAGCGGTTGTTGTTATAATTGTAGTGGATGAGGAGGATAAGGCTGACGATGATGTTGATGATGCGGATACAATACCAATTAGTGATTGTGTTAAACATGGAGAACCATTTTCCAAATATAAATCTAATGGACAAGATGGCTGAACCAAAAATAAACATTATACATAAATGCATAATCTATTTAGACCCAAACATTGTTACAAATGAGCACCAAAATATACATGCGCCACACAAAGTAGTTATCAGTCCATCTGCGTGTAAGCTGGGATACTGTCCCTAAGCTAAAACCGAAGCGGATGATTTTCTTAGGGGGCCTTTGACCTGCAAGTCTAATCCACAAGGTAGCTGAGCAACGTTAGGAGGTGCGGTCTCATGGTAGTAGCCGGTGACCAACAATAGGTTAATATGCGACTTTTTCTATGATGTTTCTGGGGCCTGTGAGCACCATTGGTTAGGAGTCAATGTTTTCCAACTCACCTAGATGGATGCTCCGTGCTCACTAATCCAGTTTGCACGTCGGATGTACGCCTCTTACCAACAGCTTTTAACCTATTTAATATACAAAATCGTACTGAAATGTCAAGGTGCTTATTCTAATGATTTTATTGATAGAACGTAGTCAGGAGAACAAGACGGGATTTAACAGCATGACACTAGTTACTAAGACGACAGTATAAAGGCTTTGACTAATGCTATGAACAAAATAGGGATGCTATTACAAATAAATGTTTAGCGTTCCAAATCAGAAAAAGGTTGACTACACAACACTAAATGTAATATTAGTCACCACCCGCTTTTCCAGATTCTGCTAATGGACACATATAAATAAAACTAATAAGAGAAGAAACACAATCCAACTTACATGGGTACCAGTACAAAATTCCGGTAGATCACATTGATCAAACGCCGGACGACATACACTACCTTTTTGTTTTAAACGACATTGATGACAACATGGACCATGTGTGCATACAGCCCATACAGAAGCTAAACATGTATCCAAATTACAACAAGACATTGGGTTAGTAAAGTTTGAAGAATAGCTTAAACTTCGACGAACAACAGGATCACATTCTTCACCACGATCAATTTGACCGTTACCACAGGTATCGATGAAAGATTTAGAATCCTGAAAACCAAGGTGAAGAAAAGGAAGAGGAAACGAAATAACTTATTTGAATGATATTTAAAATTTGTAAGAAAAGAGAAAACAATTAAGACGGTACTGATGATCTAATTCTTTCCGATGAAGTTGTTAACAAATACATTAAGCTTTTTTTAAAAACACATTTCAGAGAACAAAGGACGGCTTTATAACGACTAATTTCATAAACAATGTTAATTCCAATTGCATCGAGTAGTAATCAAAATCTTCACAAGCAATAAATAATGAGTCAAGGAATAACATCACAAGGAAACAGATACAGTAGCTTACTTAATATTACAGCACGTACAAATATTCAATGCCATATCGAATCATGTATAATAGTAATAGAAATGATTTCCGACCTATTAAACTTGAAACGAAAGTGATAAAGGAAAGTTTCGCCTTTCCTTTTATTAAGCTACAAACTTAATAAAGAAAAATGGCTTCAATCTCAATTGTAGTGGAGTGTGCTATGAATTTGAATACCTTTTTCACGTTTACTCTTACATTTGGACAATCGAGTAATACATGTCAAATTTACATAGAAAAACTGCAGCTAAAAATCGAATTGTATTGATTGATTAATTTTGACCAGTAATAGAATATGAGATGTATGTTTCGTTCTACTTGAGACTCATCAGTTGGATACATCCGGGTCCCTGGATATTGATGTTCACATTGAGACAATAAGAATAAGTTTTTTTTAAAAAGAAGTAAAACTTCAAGATAGATTGAAGGTAGGAAAGAGGAGAAATCATGTTACAATAGTAAGCATTGTGAGTATTAACAATATACCGTTGTTCTAGGCACAAAAAACTGGAAGAGATAATGATGAACCAAAAGGTCATGATCTTAGTAATTAACAATATCATATTTTGTAATACATACCTCTAAATAGATTGTCATGTATAATATATGATTTGAGCAATCTATGTTTTAACCTAATAGTATTAATCTGCATAAGGTGTGATTTACAACGACAATTCAGTTGGTGTATAATAGAGTTAGTTGACATAAAACCAATAAAATTAAATAAATTCCTAATCCCATAGGAAAATACAAACCAAAAAACAAACAAACAAACAGAACAAGAGAAAATGGAGTGAAAAATCATTACCCATAATTAGAAGGAAGTGTGTGTGTGTGTGTATGTGGAACCACTTTTACATATGTGTCAATAATATTAATAATAATAATAATAATTGTACTCAAGTAGTAAATTAAGCAAGACTAGACTGCAAAAGATTATTGGCTTAAGGCTACAACTATGCAATTCATAGATCAGCTAATTAAAATTTTAATTGTCTAAAAGAAAAAAAAAATTAGACAAGCATAGATTCACTTAACTCTCCCTCCTCTCTATGAGAAAATTTGGACATAGTGATTGAGATGTACACACTAAGTTAATGCAAGTACTTACTATATAGGTGTGGTGATAATAAATCATTGAATGCATACATATACGCAGAGAGATCTATCTGTAAACAGAAAAATTCACCTTTTTTTTTAAACACTAGAAAAATGATGCAAAAATCAGCTATTCATTCATTCATTCATTCAATTACTACACAGTTAATTATCATGCTTCATTGAAACTAACAACCGCGAGAATTGAATATTTCTGATTTTTTTTTAAACAAAGTATGTTGATTGTTAAGCAGTGCATGAAGAAAAGTAAACAAAAGGGAAGTTTTTAATTTAATCTTATTATTTCACATTCTCGCACGTTTTTTTTCCTCTATGACATTTATCACATTTCATTATTAAACGGAGATGATTATGTCACTATATTGTGTAGATTAACTACAACTCATTGAGATATGAAAGTCACAAGTTTGATCAATTATAAAATTGTAAGTTTAGGGGCTGGGGAGATCGTTAAGTTTTTGATTGAAATCATGAGTCAATTGAAGCTGGACCACCATAGAAAACCTGGAAGTACTGGACGGCCTTTTCGTCCTAGAATGGGACTCCTCAGCAGTGCGTATCCACGATCCCGCCCCTCCCCGCGAGATTCGAACCCAGGACCTATCAGTCTCGTGCCTGGCGCTTGACCAACTAGACCACTAAGCCGGCATCCAATGGTGTTCATGTCTAATCTCAACCAATCCACGAAATTGCGCGACCATCTTCCAGTGTACTGAAGTAGACACCTGTTTCTACCCGACACGGATTAGCTCCACTAGTGCTGTATGGATAAGTTAAAACAAATTTGAACAAAAAACAACTAATATCGAGTGTCAATCACTTAGGTCGTTATTGTTTCCTTTCGACTGTTGTTACTTTATGAAGAAAAAGTGTTTTGAAAGTAAACAAATCTTTAAAAAGCACATAGATGAATACAGAAAAAAATACGCTAGTCATTGCATATCCTTTAACGGTTGCTGACAATTAGGTTTAGGAAAATATAAGTTCAGCTAATTTTTATGGATTAGACGGAAGATAGCTTGCTGAGAAAATCATGGTGCACTCTTTATCAGTTAGAAGGATCACTGATCAAAATTCAGTGCAAACTATCAACATCGGGATAATCTAGCTATTATATATTCAAACTAAAACCAGATCAGATCCTTACAAGTCATTTATTATTATTATTATTAAATTATTAAAGTGGGATTTATTATGGTTGACGTTAATTGCTGAACACTGAACGAACAATCGTCTTATTTTTGGTGCAACAGGATCTTAGAAACTGTTAAACTTCATAGTTCACGTGATCAACTGACCTTAGCAAGCTATTGAAAACAAGCAAACCCCGAACAGTTGTTTCGCCTCAGCATAAGGTTCTTCAGTAGTAAGTAGCTATAACCCCGACAAGGATTCAACTTAGGTCTCGCAGCGAGCGTTTAACCATTAGATCACAGAGTCGAGACCTAGTGGTTTATATTTCTAATTCCAATCTATTCTCCATATTTTATTTTTTTAAAAATTACAAGGTTAACATTCTAACAGGTAATACTGATGAATACAGAAAATAAGTCAGATTTTTTATTTGCGGATTTTTTGTCTACTTTGACGACAGTTTACATGGTGGATCAAGACCAGTCGGAATTTCGATAAAAACCAGTGAGCATATCAGACAGTTGTATCACTCTTGTTTAAGACTCCAAAATAGTGTACACCAATCTATAAATTCGACGACAAGTAACGTACTCACCGTAGATCCTGAAATCCATGGGGTCAACGTCTAGTTACAACGAGTACGTGCAATGTTTAAAGGTTTCATCAAATCAGAATGAAACATACATTTACAGTCCTACCTAATGGTCTTCAATTGATACTTAATTAGGTTCCGATGGTAATGTAAACTATCGTTAATTTCGAATAAAATTAATCCAATAAAATATACAATCAAATTAATTAAATAATTAAATGACAGAACACAACAGGGAAGCAACAAAAACAAACCTTTGTTACAGCAATATTTTGTAGTAAACAATCAGCCATACCAGATGATAAAGCGAGTCGAAGACGTGAATTATCACCGTCGGAAAACAGATCGAATGAATAACAACTAGAAATGAAATAAACAATACGAGAGGGAAAGGAAAAGATGGTAAGATATTCAACGGATTATTTAGAAGCTGTTTTCTAAATAAATTGTTAATCATTACAGAATTTGTCCTTTGTTATGTCTAAGAAATAAGTCATTTTAAATTAGAAGAAATCTCTAAAGCTGACATTTCCCAGTTACGTTGTATACTGACAACTTCAACGGGATTGGAACAAATCATTTACGGGAATGGAGGATAGCCAGGAGGAAATCGTGCATGATCTCAGTTTCGTGTTAATTGGCGGTCATAAACAAGGTGAACATGTAATCTTAGGAAAACTGATTCTCCTCGGCTGATTCGATCAAGCTTTACTATTTAAGACATTATCACCATCGAGTGATTAGTACCACAAGTGATCTTTAGGATCGGGATATTTACAAGTGATTAACCACCAAGTAATGATTAATGTTGTTTTTGTTTGGTCCTGCCTGATTCTAAATGAATCCTATCGATTAGATTTGAAAATAACCACTAGTGTAAATGACTCCAGATCGCGTGTACTGTGTTAAATGGTCGGAGGTAGTAGACAGAAAACAGTGAACCTAAGTTTCGTGCTATATTATAGTCGGCAGCAAGGTGCACCTGAATAGACCTTTTATTATAAAGGATTAATTAACCATACAAATTAATAGCAAGAAATATTTTGAGTCACACCCATACACACAGTTCTCGAATGAAAGTTGAACATACATAATCTGTTTAGTAAACACGCGACCTGCAATACCGAAACTTTCATTTATAGATGGCTGTCAGGCTCCTGTGAAAATATAAACGACGAAGATCTTGTGATTACCGATTGCCAATCTACTATTCAGAAAATTGGCGATTAGTTGGCGTTTGATAAAATCGATTATACACATAATTCTAGCAACACATTACGAGTGACAAAATGATGTAAAATAATGACTCGAAAGTTATTGACATGTGACCAAAAGCTGAGAAGGATTATATACTATACAAACTGAAAGAAGTTTGTTCAAACGTCTGGTTTTTCGAAGAAAAAACAATCATCATTTATAACAAATCTACGATTAAAACAAAGAAATTAAACTTATAGGTACGTTTAGAACAATGGAAATGCAGAGATACTCAACATTGAGAGTTACCTGTACAATGGAGGACATGGAAATGATTCAATGCCAAGAATTTCCGCAATAGCCAAAGAGATCAATCTGGATACATGATAATCCATATCGGTATTGTTAACCTGACGAGATAAGAATACACAAGGTAGGAGCAAAGGACTAGACAAAACAAATAAGCTTTTATTTTATTTCATAGTTTATATCACGAAACAATTCAAGTTCTTAAAAAAAACCTTGATAACCGCTAAATATTGGACAGCTTTTTCGTTCTGTTATCTATAGGATTCTATAGCAATGTGCAATCACTGTGGATTGAATCGAGAATCTTCAAATCATAGTTTTTCACTAGAACTCTTGGAATTAATATTTGAAGTCATTAACTAATGAACAAATAATAATCGTTATCATAAGATGTTGTGAAGATTGTTAAATTTGACCCTGATAGGGGTGTGTATGTATATGTACTGCTGAGGTCAGTCAGTCAGTTTTGAATGAAATACCTGGCATAGATGTGAGATTAACATTATGGATAACAGAAGAGAACGAAATAATTTAGTAGTAGTAATAATGAAAAAGACTATGGACTGAGAACAAAGGTTAAAAAGGACAGAGTGTAGAGGAATATACCAAGGAATACCAGCATAAGATATAAAGTGAGTGCACTATCATCATTGTGACGAATTCTGACCCATGTCAACTAACGTCACAAACCATTGATCGCAATTATTCACGCCGACCCAAATCAGGTATTCTTCGCCTAACAACAAAATTCAGACCAACAGTCAATGATTTCATGAACTGATAACATGTTCGGTTTCGATTCTTCCAATTTACGCTTGCACCAGCTGTGATCAATCATATGTAACAATACATATTCCAAGTTTCTCAGTTGAGAAAGAATCACAAACAGTTTGCCATTTTTGTCTAGCACCTTATGTCCATTCTCAGTGCTGTTTATTCTGTTGTCCGGTTGGTATCCGAACAATGTTACCAAGACACCAATCGTCTAAAAACGAGCAGTTTACGCAAGTCTCCTAGTCTCATATTACATGTTTCACAACTATAGGGTAATATAGTTTGGTTTTGCAGTGTACTCACCGTTCGAAAGGTTTATTGTTCGTAATCTATCACTCTCTTTTACACAAAACATGCATCATTCAATAAGTAACGACAATCTATGTGCTAAAATGAAGAAATAAATCTAACTTTTATTACACACGTAGACAAATACAAACACACTCAATCATTACAAGACAATTTTCATTATTATTCATAATTCATTAATTTGAACAGTGAACATTTAACCAAATGTGAATGGACTACTGACCCAGGGGGGTTACTCCGTGTGTTTTGTTTATTAATGTAAAGTGTCGGCTTTACCATTGCACTTGTAAAGATAGAAAGAATAAACAACTAGGTCAAGGTTATATGATGAAAAAGACTAGTGCACAGATATAATTACAATAAAACAAAGTAGTTAGAATGGCGTCGTAAAATAGGATGAATGGACGAACAGCTCATTAAATCAGTTGTGGAATTTTACAATTATATAAATAAACGAATGGATAGATTCATCAATAGGTCCACACATACATACATACATACGCAGGAACTTTGTAGTGACTCACAAGGGTGAATTAAACTGATGACCTGTATTAATAGGATTTGTACTTAATACAACCGCACACTGACGAGTATCGAGGACTGTGTGAACATCAAGAATATCATGTAAATATATATAAGTACATGTTCTAACGAATTATTATTATTAACAATACAAAATCGTGTATGATTTATGTATTTATTAAACCAAAACACTTTGTGTGAAAGCAAGTTTAACAAATACACACTAATATATCCAACTTGTAACTCCATTTTATTTTGTATTAGAGTAGGTGATATTATTTGCCTGCCTAAACTAACGATAGTGTAAAGAAAAGATTTCAACCTACGACCTACTCTCATAGAGTACGATGCATCGGCCTAGGCTACCAAACCAAAACACCGATGTGGGATGAAACTAACAACTTGAATAGCAAAATAGTATCGGTGATAACAGAGAAGATTAGAGAGAGAGAGAGAGGATATGATTCAACAAAAGAGGATGAATTAAAAGTACAAAATAATTTTGACAATCCGCGCACAAAGTTAGACAAAGAGTGAATGTATCTACGCCATTGAAACTGATTCTAAATTATATCACTCGACATTCCCAAGTACTGTTCACGTCAATAGTGGGAACTCCAACCAAGTAGTCTGCACCTACCAATAATGCTCAATTAAGTAGTTAATAACTTCCTGGGATGATGTTTTTTTTTTCATTTTTGACCACTCTTACTTTTCTTCTAACCTATTCCTACATTATCTAACATTGTGCATCGAGAAAAGCAGTGAATGGAACATGCAATACACGTACCAAGCAGTCAATGGGATGAAAGTTCACAATCTTATCAACCGATTTCGTATAATAATATCTGTTCGAACAGTAGAGTAACAATTCACAAAACTAACGAGCCGAATTCAACGTCAATGTCTAAAGAACTTATGGAAATTCTTATTTAAGGCTTAGTTGACGAGTCCCAAATAGGACTTGGCTTTCGCTGCTACCCACCATCCCTGTCTGTTTATAATAACAGACCGCTTTTATTTGAATAAATGGAAAAAATTATTATTTTCATTTTGGTTGCACAATCTTAATACATTTTGCACAACTTTGTTCGTAGACCACATTTTAATAAATGCTTGTAATTTCCTCTCGTTATCTATACTACCATACATGCATACTGAGAGGACTGCCTTGATCAAGTATCTTATGAATCATTTGGCATGTGATCATTCGTGGAATATAAGACTAATTGTTTAATATATTTCGGACTTAACAACTGATTCTAACACAAACTATTGAGTCCAGATAACCTTTCACTTTGTTAAAGAGAAAGATACTAAGTTTGGGTCTCAATGTAAACGTTAATCACTGGAGTTGTAAATAAATCTGATTAACTAGTACCAAATAAGTTTAAACATGCACCGTTAGAGACTAACTTTAGTAAAACAATCACTAGAAACAAGGAAACCGTTTAGACCTAGTATCGGGCTCATCAGAAGTGTACATCCATAACTCTCCTCAGGACTGGAGTCAGAGCCTTCAAGTTATGCAGTGAGGTCAACCTTTCGGTCAGGGAGTCAGTATCCTATCATCAACGATTTTAAGTCAAACTGATCTCCATAGACAATTTATACGTATAATAATCAAGTGATAAAGAGGTGATTTCCAGAATCAGCAGCCGTGACCAGTCGCGTCCAATCATGTTGGGTACGAGGCAGATACCAACCAAGATATTGGAAAATAGTTGATTGAAGTTATGTGTGTAGACCACTGGATGACAACTCTGTAGTTCAAAGGTTAAGTGTTCGCCCGCGAAACCTGAAGGTCCTGACAAGATTGTGGATGCACATTGCCGAGTAGTCTTATACTAGGACGAAACGGTTGTCGAGTGTCTCCTAGTTTCCAATCATTATCTAACTAAGGTCAGCCGTTGAAGTAAGTTATAAAAGACCAGAACTGAATTACCTTTAATGGCTTTTTTCTGTTAGATATAATAAGATAATCCTCACGAATCCATAATAATCTATTATAATCATTATTAACATGGGGATACTGAATTTCTTTCTAAAGAAAAAACCCTAATTTTTGTAACGTCAACACACTCATAGTGGTAATAATTTCAAGAAGAATAGGTCGTTAAATAGAACAGGTAATGGATGGATAGATAGATAATAATTTATTTCTAAGGAAAAAAATACATCAGACATACATGCAGTATATTAATACATCCACAAAAAACGGACATGAACAGGTACGTATCCATTTATATATACGCAGAGATACAGGATGATTTATACATTCACCCGCCTAGATTATTCATTAACTTGACAATTTAAATAGTTACTGAACATTAAACATACATTGACAGATTAATGTTGTGATATGAACATTCATGATAAATGATGTATACCTATACACACACACACACCTACATACATACATACATACATATTTCAAAAGAAAGAATTGAAAAGAAAAAAAAACAAGTAGACAAGTAACGAGGAAAATAGTCATAATAATAATGATAAATAGTTAATACAAGGCGGCAGTAAGGCACCTGCCTACTTACTAACCAACCCACCCACATATGAACAGAAGCCTAAGTAGTACAGATATATTGCGTAATAATAATAATAATAATAATAATAATAATAATAATAATAATAATAATAATAATAATAGAAGATTGTCTCAACAGAAAACAAAGAAAGAAAGGTTTTTAAATAAGAAAATAAAATAGTAGTAGACATGATAGAAATTATTATAAAATCATGATTATCTAAAAGTGATTACCCATGAAAAATGGCCAGTAGTTGTAGAATGTGATAAATTGACATGAAGCAATACACTTATGTATAATATGAGTATGAGAGAAAGAAAGAAAGAGAGAGAGAGAAGATTTCATACTCCTATGTATGTATGTAATGGACAAGAAGTAATCAGATGGAGATAATTATTGAATAAAGTAAGCTGCCATAAATGACTAATTCAATATAAATAGATCACTTTACCTGCTCATTTGGAACTAGGTATGCAGATCGTTCATTACACTTGTTATTTACCAACTTGTGTCACGTTCAGCGTAGGTCAAATGTTACTCGCCTAAACTTAAGGCAGTTATACTATTCAACAGTTCATTTTGTATTATCTTATAACTGTGATACATGAGTAATGAAAATATAAAACTTAGGTAGATAGAAAGTTTTTCATTATAGGTGTCTTCGAAGCGTTTTTTGCGTAAACTAGTTTGGTCGAGTGAGCAGTGTTGAGGTTACATACAAGTATTCATCGACTGAGATGGTTAGAACATCTCCGCCTACCTAGTCCAACCAATTTAACCAACGTTGGAGTAAATTAGAAAGAAAATAATAGCGTCCTAATCATTGACTGTTTGTTTTAGCCATGTTGGTAGATAAAAAGCATCTTAGCTTGTGTCAGCGCAACGATCAGTAGTTGGTATTGTTGGTTGTCACGGATTAAAATCTCTCACATGGGTGAGGGTGTATTCAACATGCAACTTAATCTAGGTTTAGTAATTTAGTATTCTTATAAACATAATTTTTCATTCTATCTTTTCGAAACCTACTTAAAAATGCCAAATCGTTCTGATTATAATTGTTACGGCTTTATTTTGATTAAATATGAGACACAGATATATCCAGTTGACGAGTCTTATACAGGATGAACTGTGACTCCCAGATTTTACTCTATATATTTTGTTTAATCGTATAAGTATTTTCAAACAATAGACTATTGTCAATTATATGAAAACAGGAACAAGTGACAAAGGGGTAAAGAAAAAAACATTCGCTACTACTAATATTACTACTCACTTGAATTATTCCTATAGCTCTTGGTGTACATATACTATCTGGTATGGCTATATATTCTACTGGATCAGTAAATCGTCTCCCAGTGAGTAACAACTGCATATCAAAATGTTTTGTATACAAAGATGGATTATTTAAAGATGACGATGAGGTGGATGAAGACATTTTACGAAGAACATCATTATCAGTATTAACTGATCTTCGATGAATACGATGACGCTAAAACAAAATATCGGGAAAAATTAATAAACAAGAGTGAACATTTTTATTCTGAAGTCACATTATCAAAATTTGACTTGTTCATTACAAATAAATTGATGATTATCAGAAGGGGTTTTGTGGAGATTTTAGTAATTTTAAGAGTTGAAATCATTAGTCTGATAGGTCCTGGGTTCGAATCTCGCGGGGAGGGGCGGGATCTTGGATGCGCACTGCTGAGGAGTCCCATATTAGGACGAAAAGGCCGTCCAGTGCTTCCAGGTTTTCCATGGTGGTCTAGCTTTAATTGACTCATGATTTCAACCATTGAAATTGATTATTGGTTAGATCATTAATAATAGAACTTATGAGATACATATACATTTGTGATATTCCACAATGAATAGAACTTAAAATTTCTGATTCCTTCTTCAAAGTTGATACGTAAACAACCAAATTACATTAACATAAGTTTAAATAGAATAGAGGTAGAAAGTAGAATGATTAGTTCAATGAAAATCAAAATGAGTCTGATTGTTACTATCGTGTAATATTGCTTTTGATTACACTAAATATGCTTCCTTATTCCTCTGTACCATTTGTATTAATCGGATTCGATTATTTATTTATTAACGCTGAGGAACTGAGTTAAACTAAGTCGAGAAGTGTCACTAATTTGCCCCAAAATTCCCTGGTACAACTGAGGGTGAGGAGATTCAGCTCTCCCTCTCCAAATGCTCTCACATGACCACGCGTACACATTCACTACCAGGGAAGTCCTGATCATTTCTTTCTCGCGGAGGGGTGTTGTCTACGAAATTGAGAGGACGAAAAGCGAATGTATGACGCTTTACCCAGGTTAATGGATATAGATGATCCATCTGGGGGAGTTGGAAAACCCTGATTCCAAACCAATGGTGCACATGGGCTCGAGGATCCTGAATAAACAAATGGAGTATGAACCTAATGTTGGTCACCGACTATGATGGGATTGCATCTCCTAACGGTGCTCCACTGATTTGTGGATTAGACTTGTAGATCAGGGAGTGGTCTCTTAATAAAACCACCTTCCTCGGTCTGAGCACCCGGACAAATTGAATGACGAAGTTTGGAGCACATATATTTAGTGCCACCTCGTACCAATGTTTATGCGTTTAAATAAAAAGATTCATTAAGTCTTGAAAATGGTCTGACATGAATGATTTGAAATCAGTGAACAGTAGATAGGATTGATCGGTTGTTTGATACTAAACTTAGATTTTACTAATGACTGGACTCAAGGACACCTTTCAAGTATCTCGCAGAGAATATGATACATTTAGATAACTAGGTCAAAATATGTTACTGTTGAAACTTTTTAATTTCAGTATACATAATATGACCATCGTTGGATCCTATCAATAGGCTGATTGATTCATTCCAGAACTGGTCGACTGAACAGATGAGTTAATAGTTCAAAAATTTAGTTTTAACCAGCAAGTTACAGTTTCGAACACCGCACAGTCTATATTGATTTAAGGGAAAATTTGACGAATCAAGTGTGCAGTTGATTAGTTGGATGGCAGTTATATCATTATCATTTTAGTTATCAGTCAAACTCAACGTAAATCGTGGCACATGTATACATCAATTCAAGTTACCCAAAGAGATGAAATTGTCAAAGCAAACACCAGAGCAGTATTGATAGTTAAAGTATTATGCCTCTAAAAATAATCGCCTTTCACTCAGAAATGATTGTCCAACAGTTTTGTTATTTTCAATAGATTTTCAGCTAAAATCGTTTTTCTAGTGGTTTTACAGTTAAGAGCAAGTTGTAAAGTCTGAAGGTATTTCGTTGAATCTTAGATAACGTTATAGTTGCATATTGTCAAGAATTCTTGTATCATAACGAAAAACCAATCCAGGGTTTTCTGAGTTTAAAGGTTTTTCCAACTAAAATTAGTCCGTGATATAAAACTAATATTACTTTTTAAATTCATTATGTATTGGTTATTTGAATCTTCTCATTGATATTTAGAACTGCAATTGGTCAGTCTCTTATTAGCAAATGTGCATTCTGTAAGGATTACCTCGATATTCACTTAAGTCACAAGCATTATAAACAAAGACGGATGGTGGCTAACAGAAGAATCCAGGACGCGCGTTCCATCCTATTCGGTACTCGTCAGCTGGATGTACCTGCATCTCAGAGTTGATGTTCACTCCAAGACTCGAACCCAGTACCGTTCGCTTCAAACGCCATCGAGTTACTCACTTAGCTACTGAGTCCTGATAGCTAATAGCTTGTGCAATGGGATGAAGTTTAAATTCATTTTATATTGTTTATTTGAATCATACAACTGATGTTTAGGATTACAATCGATCAGTCTCTATTTATAGTAAAATCTAAACACAAATATAAGTCTCACAAGTTGAAATCATGAGTCAATTAAAGCTAGACCACCATGGAAAACCTGGGAGCACTGGACGGCCGTTCCGTCCTAGCACGGGACTCCCCAACGGCGCGCACCCACGACCCCGCGCCCCGCAGGGCTCGAGCCCAGGACCTACTGGTTTCGCGCACGAGCACTTAACCACTAGACCACTAAGCCGGCACCCAAGGGTATTAATGTCTAACTTCAACCAATCCACGAAGTCGTGCCACCGTACACCATTGTCTTCAGTGAGCTGATATCTCACAACAGACCTGGTTGAACTCCAATGGTAACGGCTTCTCACTAGAACTCCAGAAGTATCTCAGGAGATACCCATTCTGACAAATATAAGTAACAAAAATTTCTAATTTTAAAAAAGAAACAAATTAACATTTACCCCAAATGTATCATTTCCAATGGAAGGATTCATTATTACTACATCACTTTTATTCACAATATTATTTTTGACAAACATCGATGAATGATACTTTCTACGACGATTGATAATGAAATGAGCAAAATTATTCAATGTTGTTTTAATGCTAACATTTGATTGAATTAAATCTTTTAAAGTCCATATTTCTGATTGAATCAAATATAATTCAACAGGAACATGTTGAAATGACTGAAAATTGTAAATCGAAAAATAAAAAAATTAAAAAAAAAAAACAACCAAACATTTGAGAAAAATGTAAGAAAAAGTAATACACAACAATTGTGTAAGATTAAATCATATGGTGGGAACATCCAACTACTAAAATAGAGTATATTCGTAAGTAGTAATTATTATTATCTATTTGAACATATAAATATTGGTACAAGGAGGCACCAAATATATATGCACCACACAAATCTCATTCGATATGTGTGAGGGCTGTGATACTGCCCGGGTGCCCAAACCGAATCACGTGGTTTTCTTAGGGGGCCACACCCCGAGCCTTTGGCCTAAAGGTCTGACCCACAAGGCAGTGGAGCATCGTGAGGAGATGCAGTCCCATGGTAGCCGGTGACCAACGATTGGTTCATATGCCGTTTGTTCCCTCAGGATACTGGAGCCCATGTCCATCATTGATTTGGTTTGGAATCCGGTTAAAGCGCCGGATATTCGCTTTCCGTCCTCTCATTTTCGTAAACAACATCCCCGCCTCGAGAAGGCAGTGAGTAGGACTTCCCTGGCAGATGCTGTATACGCGTGGCCGTGTGAGAGCATTTCGAGAGGGAGGGCGGGCCCACTCTACTCTCGGCCATACTAGGGCATTTGGAGGCCATAAGTACTAGCATTCGATAATAGATGTATTCGAAGTATCACATACATTTTGAGAAAACAGAATGACCGATTCCAAGGTTAAGAATAGAGTACTAAATAAATATGGCGAATCAATCTTTGAGATGGTGATTCTTCATATGTTGAGGCGGTGGAGAAAAGTTTTAAATATGCGCAACCACCGCTTACCTTGACAGCCGATGTTGTATGACGTAGGAGTAGGTTGAAAGAAAGCTAGAGGTCTTCAAACTAAAATGTGGCAATAGTCCGTGAGATCACTGTCAATAGAACGGAGCCATTTTATTGAGCGTAAACTACCTGACTGGGGTACATGTGATTATCGTAACCAATGGTTAAAGACTTTGTGTGACATGATTCAGAATATTTCGCTATGGCCTATGGAGTTAACTTTTTGTTTCCCTTAAGAGCGTAAATCCCGAAATCTCTCTCTATGTACTTAAGCATTTGTACTACTACTAGCGACACTATTATTAGCCATACTACTATGGGATTTATTTTGGGTTAATTATATTTCGCCGTTCTAATTTATAAAGGAAACTTGGACTAATGCATACATGTGCCAGGTTCTACTTTGTGTATGATTGACAAACTAATCCAACTGTGTGAAGTGTAACAAAATTAAAATCCAACGTTATCGACTTCAAAGATTATTCATTAAAATGTCATTATCTTATGTTCGTGTTATTATCAACTGCTTTCTATTGCTTTCATGATTAAAAATGTATGTACATGGTCATCAACTTATTTTATCCCTCTTCTAAATTATCTTCCAGTTAAAGAGAATTCTTAAATGCATTTCAATGAGTTGATAACATGTAGAATAGTGAAATGCGTTTTGTAAATATCTAAATAGGAAAAATACTGAATGAGAAAGAAGAGAGAGAGTGTTTATACGTGTGTAGGGCGGGCGATGAATTCAACAGATAGAACTATTTTTATTCAGGCTACTACAACATCTGAATGTGCATATACCATCGTAAATACTAACAAATCGTTTACAATGATAAGATATAATAATAATAATCATTTGTCGAGTAAGTTAACAAATGGTCGAAAATTAGTAACTACTTATAATACGACTGTAGGCAAAATTGTTTTAGGGTATTTATTCATTCATATCGAGAGAGAGAAGAAAGAGGCTTATAAAAAGGTGAACACCTCGACAAATAGTTACGATAATATATGCCAATAAAAGTTATTTTAATCTTTTCGCCATTTCTCAACAAGAGTTTCTAAAGTTCCAAATAGAAATCGTTGTCAGTAGGATTCAACCATGTCAGCGTTGTAAGAGGCAATTATCATCGATGAGAATGATGGTCATGTATTAATATATCATGAATTGACAAGCATTTGAATACAGATTTTAACTCAATGATCTAAAAGTAACTTTTTCGTTCTGAAGCTTGAAGATAAATTTTTGTTCGATCCCTTAGGTGGAGTTGTGAGTACACACTGTAAGAGTCTCAAGATTAAAGTCAAACGATTGTATTATTAACACATTTCTCGGATACAAATTTATACAGCCGGGTTCGCGTCATATCCCAGGTATGAAGACTATTCAGTTGCCAAAACTGAAGTAAAGCGGTGGTTCTAAGCAACAATTTAATAGCTAAAATTCTACGATATAACCTAGTTTTGAATAGTACTTTAGCGCATCATCAAAGTCCATCCCAAAAATGATGAAAAATTTTCAAATTCATCATCATTTTGTAAATTAGGCAAGTTCAGATAACATTTCACACCATTCCTCAGTAATAATAATAATAATAATAAAGTAACGATGATTATGAATCATACATCTGTAAAAATGTTGATGAACAGTTAATGAGTGGGGAGAGAAATCAAATACAAAACCCACATTTCTTTATATACAAATGTGTGTAATATCTGGGATTGTAGTTAGGCAAAATGTAATTGAAAAAGAAACAAAAACTACACTTGTTATTTACATTTCATTTTTTTCCCATTTCGAAAGTAGGGGTTAAAAAAATAAAACTAAGAAACAATATGTGCCCCTATAAATTTCATTGTTTCTTCTCTCATTATCTATTACAAAAACCAAAAACAGACAGCTAGCGACTGAATGAGAGATAGATCATCAGATTCCATCAGGGGAATACATAAATCAGTGTATTCTCATTTACTATTAGATTTACAGTAACATGTGCATGTGTCTGTGTGTGCGTGTGGGTGGATGTGCAGATACAACACACACACATATACATGTTTACATATGTACGATGAAAATAAATGAATAAATAAACACAACGGCCAGATGTGCTACTACGGGGTGGCACCGATGATGTAGGAGCATAATGACTCATATTGTAAATGTATTCTCACTACAACTACATAAAAATACATATTTATAATTAGTAAAATGATGTTAGCAATAAAAAGCAGCGTATATACATCAGGTCAGCAGTATGCGTACACATATATCTGTACATATGTGTGTAAGTTATGTACAAAGGTTAGCAGATAGTGTATACATAAATGTAATCATCTAATAAGCAAACAAACAGCAACACAGGTCAAGTTTATCGGCTATCGAGAATACAAAAAAAACACGCCCATATATACATTGGAAGAAATTAATGCAAACTATTTTATATTTGATTTTGTAGGTATAAAGGTTTTGTGGAGATTGTTGAATATTCGTAGATGAAATCATAAACTGATCTCATCAACAATGCGTAACCACGACCATTTCACAGTGAATCGAACTCAAGACCTCACTTCGGGTTGGTGCGCCAACAATTCACTCTTAGACCATTAAGTCGTCTAATGGTTAGTATATGTTTAACTTCAGTCAAGTCGTGACAAATTTCTCGGTCATTTTCAATTGTTGAAGCGGATAACTGTCTCATATTCAACATGTTACTCACTAAAGCTCCTGGAATTGTATCCACAAATTGGTCACTAGCTAGCACAGGATTATTATCAACGTATTAAAGGTTTTTGGAGATTAGTTAAGCCTTTACAGATTAAATCGTTAAATGATCTTATTGTGATCATGAACTGATCAATGTTAGACCACCGTTGGAAAAGTAGAAGGGCTGGACGAACATTTCGTCCTGGTGTGAGACTCCTCGTGGATTGGTTGATACCGGCTCAGTGGTCTAGAGGTTAAGCGTTCGTGCACGAAACGGAGAGTACTGCGTTCAAGTCTCACGTGCGAGATTGTGAATACTCATTCTTATACTAAAAGGAAACGGACATCCAGTGCTTCCCAGTTTCCAATGGTCATGATCTTAAAACTCAACAACCTCCACAACCCTATATGGACGATCTTATTGTATTTCGGAAAACAACAGTTAATTGGTAATGGTCAAATAGAAAAGAAAAAGTAATTATTAAAGGAATTTTATAGTTAAGACTGGAGTTAAATATACATTTTTTATTGTCATTTTTAATTGTTTTTATCAACAAAATCCTGTAATTGTCGGTCAACCAACACTAAAGTCAGAATTTTCAATACAAATGTCAAGACAGTTCTACTGTATGGAGCGGAAACTTGGAGAACTACGAAATCCATCATCCAAAAGATACAAGTGTTTATTAACAGCTGTCTACGCAAAATACTTCAAATCTGTCGGCCAAACACTATCGGCAACAACCTACTGTGGTACAGAACACACCAAATCTCAGAGGAGGAATAAATCAGGAAGAAGCACTGGAAGTGGATAGGACACACATTGAGGAAAGCACTTAACTGTGTTACAAGGCAAGCCCTCATTACTTGGAATCCTCAAGGCCAACGGAGAAGAGAATGACTAAAGAACATATTACGCTGAGAAGTAGAGACAGACATGAGAAGAATAAACAAAAATAGTATAGAATTGGAAAGGAAGGCCTAAGACAGAGTGGATTGGAGAATGCTGGTCGGCGGCCTATGCTCCATTGGGAGTAGCAGGCGTAAGTAATTAACTGTTATCTCAAGATCGTAGATACGTCTTATAGTTTCAATCACCTCAACGATTAAACATAAAGCTCTCCATATGCTTCGTATGACTACATTGTTTTTTTATTTTTAAAACATATTCCTTTATGGTATCATTCTATGTGTTCGACCTCCTACATCACTTGCTGGTTGCTAGACCACCATGGAAAACTTGGAAGCACTGGACGACCGTTTCGTCCTATTGTGGTACACCTGAACAGTGTTCATTCACGAACCCGCCTCGAGGGATTCGAGCCCGTGACCTATCAGTCCCGCGCTCGAGCGCCTAACCATTACACCACTGAGCCAGCATTCAACGGTGTTAATGTCTAACTTCAACCAATCCACGAAATTGTTTTCAGTGAGTTACTATCTCACAACCGACCCGGTTGATCGTGGATGCGCACTGCTGAGGAGTCCTACAGTAGGACGAAGCGGTCGTCCAGTGCTTCCAGGTTTTCCATGGCGGTCTAGCTTAAACTGACTCATGATCTCAACGATTGACAAAAATTCTTATTGACAGTTCTAATGTTAAAACAATGAATGTAGAAATCAACAATGTGATGAAATAAATAAATATCCATTAACTCAGAAAATAATTGACTTAACAGAGAGAAAAAAAAATTTTCAGGGAAAAACACATGAGTGTTTGTCTCAAGACCTGAGTAAGTGTGCTTTAGGTTCGAGGTCCGGTGAAGAATGTACTGAGAAATCTTTTGATAGGAGGAAACAGTTGTTCATTACTCCCTAGTTTTAAATGATATCCTGAGATCTATTATGTCTATATATATATATATATATATATATATATATATATATATATATATATATATATTAGTGTGCCTTATCTGACATAATTACTAACTACAGGAACATACACATATACACTCACTTTAGTTACTTGATTTAACACATTGCTTAAATAATGAATACCACGTTCCAGATTATGACCAAACGATGAAAACTGTAAAAAAAAAAGAAAAGAAAGAAGAATATGGAAAAAGAAATAGTAAAATTCATTATTTCAATTAAGAAAATGTTGATTATTATTTGCCTTTCGTAAACAAATTATTCCATTTCGATAGTGTATAAATGATGATGAAATCTTCAGCATTATCAATGCACACACACACATTCAGTATGTACATTAGAACATACATAAACATGGTTGATTGTTTATTCATTTAAAAAGGGATAAAATTCCCAAACGGTAGCACAGATTTTTGAGATTATATTTTTTTTCAGAAAATTAAGTAGTATATGGATCACATTAGAAAAAAAGCATACTAATTAGCGATGACAACTGTTATATCCATGTATGCGTGTATTTATGTGTGTACGCAAGAATAATGGTCTAATAATGTCTCAATAGTATGCTTATAGTTACAATGCCTTAATTCTATCAATAGTATGTATTCGAGACCTTCAGCCATCAGAGATCAAAATTCACAGCCTTCAACCAATCAGTCACCAATCAACGTGGAGCTTTGGCAAAAATGTGCATTAACCTAAGTGGCCAGAACACATCAACACGAACAGATGAATTTGAAAAGAAATCAATATACTGCAATAGTAATGATGATGGTAAGGGCTATGCACTGAGAATGTTTCAAAAAGGTTTAATGAGAAGGTATATATAGAGGAATACTGGGAATCAAGATCTAGAAGTAGATAAAAAGCGAGTGCTTCTGTGCCATTGTGATCGATTCCTATCTACATCACTTGTGGTCTCCGATTACTGATCATGGTTATCGTGAAAGACCCCAGACAGGTAGTCTACACTTTACAACACAGCTCAGATAAGCATCCAATGAATTTATGAAATGATACTACGATTTAGTTTGGCCGCCTCTAGCTCTCTTCCGGAACGTTCAGTATTTTTAGCGAGTAAGTTACAAAATGCAATGATGGATGGTTGACAAATATCGAGGTTACTGAAGTGTCGATTCAAGATATTGCAGGACTATCATCGATGCTACTCATATAATATATTCAACGTGATTAAGTATAAGTAACAGTTATTTTATGATTTCTTCATTCATAAATTTTACGGGCTAATTGAAAACGAACATTTTTACTATTGGTTCAATCAGTTACTATTCTTTTCATCATACTGAACTGGTCAGAGATTTCTTATCATTGTTTATCTTTTTCAACGTTAACTATTTCGTTTTATTAGTTTCATTAAGTCAATGAGAACGATAAAGTTGATCTACAAAAATTATTACGCTGTACATTTCAAAGAAACAATCAAGATATGCATATTACTTATCAGAGCATTGATTTCTTAAAATTAATGAATGTCAGTTGAATCTATTTCAGAATTGGATCAATATAAAGTGATCATTGAATTGCATATGAATGAAAAAAGATGGTGAAATAATATAGAAAAAATAAGAAGATACCAACTGAAGTTTTCTAATGCATTGAAAATCATCAGAGAAGATTCAAGGTTACGATAAATTATTGTTTTTCGGTGCACATGAAACAAATTTCGAATGGCTAAGGGACTTTTCTAAAGAACTTATCCTTGACAATCTCTTTACAACACTTTAAAAAATATATTAAGTTCAATTCTATGTCCTGTTTCAATTGTGCATTTTACTATTGATCAACATGATTTCCTAATTCCTCTGTTTATCAGAGTATTTGCTGCTAGCTAACTCGAACTGATTTACGTACGTAAGAAGTTCTACGTTGTTGCTGACTGACTGACTTGAGCCATTTCGGTACAAATCGAATAAACCTTGATTGCAAAGATCACTTACTACACCTGACGCATTTGTGTGTCAACCCCCCCCCACACACAAGTGAATTGGTAAATAAAATGGGACGTGATTCAATTGTTTACACAACGCTTAATCCTATGTGGAATAATTGGTTTAGTTGTTTGTAATAACAATCAATTTAACAGTATAGTATGTTTTCTCGACGGTTGCTCTAGTAAATAATGCAAAGCCATGTTCATATATAATATAATCAACATTTTGATACCAAGATAGTATGTTATTTCAGATGAAAAGAACATACCATTTATTGAAATCTAGTTATACATGTATAGTTATTTCATTACCTGTCAACAATATTCCCTCGTTCACACACACACACATACATACACATACAATTGTCAGTTTTTATCCACTTGAAAAACGGTAGTAATTCCCCTCAAAGTTGATTTTAGTTAAATTATTAAAAGAAAAAAAAAACTCGAAAAACAAATTGTCTAACATCAACTTACTAAATGATAATCAAGCGTTAACGCAAGATTTATAGTGTAAATTCGAGGTCCTTCAACTTTTGTTAAAGGTTTTCTGTTCATTATATTAAAAATATCTGTAGGGCGCCAAAATACTGGTAATTGAACATCTATTAGTAAAATAATACACAACGTGATAATATCAGAGAGAGTGTGTGTATGTGTGAAGGAAAATACAAACAAAGATTTACATATATAAATCCACATAGAAACTAGTTAACAAAGTGTATCAGATATTTAAATGACATTTGAATAGAAAAAAGCTCCCATGAATTGAAACCTTCGGAATATGAATACAAAAAAATAGTTGGAAAAAAACTCATTAATCAGAGCATATGTATATGGAATGTTGATGATAACAATGACTAAACAATGTAATATTTTGTTAAGAAAATATTCATGTAAGATGGTAGTTGGAGATTGTCAACAACAACAAAAAATCCATCTCAACAACGGTTTCATGCTATTCGATACTACTTGTAAGCAAGGTGTATTTGTGATCTTAAGAGCGATGATGTTTTCTGATGGACTCGATTACTTGTTACCCAGTTTCACAATAGGAAATCTTACTCGGTCGACACTAGGTATGAATGGACATACATGAAATCAGTCCTAACTCAGTGATCAATCAATGGTAATATTTTCATTAACTTTGATGCAATATTTTCTGTTTGTTATCTATTTCTAGGTAGTAACATGTAGTTATGGATTAGAACCAACTATGGTAACAGAAAATAAGGGACTACTGGAAATTAGTTTCATTTTAGTATTGGGTAACTGTTTAGTAAGGTTTGTCTGTGACCCGACGAAAGGCTGAATCCAGGACTTTTGAAAATTTTGATGAATGCGTTACATTTAGACCACTGAGTTGAAATTAAATGTTTATATTGGAATTTCCGATCTTAGTGATATGGTAGGATGATGGTTATGTAATGCCATGGGTGATGACAGTCTCACTTTTGAAATCGTTGAAATTTAGTAATCAAAAATTCTCACAAGGTTATTTCAAAACTACTTAGTAGTGAACAGATAATTGAGAAAGTGTGGGGTCACGGAGGTGATGTACTTTTTTCATTTTTTTAAAGAGTACTCGTCATGAATTAGCACTATATAGAATATTATTGAAAACCAATCGGGAATGGACAACTATTTCTTCTTTATGTAGGACTCTATTTGTTTGTGAAGAAGATACCATTAAAAATCAACATTATTCGGAAAAGTTACTTAAAGTGTGACATTTCGCTTAGACCATTCTTCAATAAGTATTTTATTAAATCGTTTATTTAAATGCTATAAAAGAGGTGAGATTTAATTCAGCTATTTTCTTTGAAACGTCGGGACCGATCATAAAGAATTAAATATCTACCTATTGACATATAGTCAGTTAACATTAAGAATTCCAAGCAGCACTGAAAACGTATGTGACTTCGCTTCATAATAGTGTTCGCATAAAATTCACATAATCGATAAGATATTTTTTATATTTGGAAAAAAAGACAGGACCATGATGGTGTTTGAAGCAAACGGTACTGTAGTTGGTTCGAATCTAGGAGCAAACATCAATCTGGGATGTGTCAGGTGCAACCAGCTGACGAGTCCCATATAGGACGAAATGTGAGTCCTGGATTCCATCGGTAGCCACATTCCATGTAGTCTAAATGAGAATCATTACTGTTAGTAATATTATTAAATAAACACAGGGGAGAGACGTAATGGTAATGTAAAAAATCATAAGCAATATTTTAACGAAAGGCAGAAAGTTATTTTGATGAATTAGAATCCTAAGAAAATGCAAAAAATACATTTGAATACTTTACATCATGAATTATTTATAATTAGATGACCATTAAAATATTGGGAAGCACCGGATAACCATTTCGTTTTAGTATGGGACTCTTTACGGTGCTTGTCCACGACCCCATTGAGGATTTTCAGGTCTTACTGCAAGCGAGTAATATTCAGACTACTGAGTAGATATCCAATCGTTTACACATCTAACTTGAATAAATTCGCAGTATTGCGCAACTATCTTCCGATATTAATGATAGGTAACTGTCATATAATCAACATGATTGAACTCCAGCTGTTACAGCCTTCACTTAGAACTCTTCAAATTACCTCTTAGAAATTATTCATTAGCGAGCAGATAATTCTGATGAAGATTAAGGGGATTTGTCGAGGTCTATATATTACAGTTCTATACTAGGATCAAACAACTATTCAATACTTCCTTATTTTCAATGGTTATAGAACTAAGACCAATCTTTGAAGTAAACTATTAAAAGAATCTTTAGTTCAACTATGTATTATAATACCATCAAACATAATTATAAAGAAATCACAATACATAGTTTAACCCAATTAAGTAAATTATCTCCCGATCTGAAAAGACATTTTTGTAACTAATTAAAAATGTAACAATAATTTGTTCATACACATTCTACTGTGTTTTTTTCATCGGTCATAAAAAAAGAAAAACAATTTCGTATGAATCTTACGTAAAGACGTGTTCTTTTTCTTTCCTTTGTCTAATGAATCAATGTTTTAAGAATAACTTTCTAGTTACTGTTTCAATATGGAGATCTGCCAACACAACTTGTTACATCACTTTCTCATTACAACAAATTGTAAAGAATAGGATGGTGATTCTTTCAAACCGCCGAGTGCCCTGGTACGACTGAGGATGGAAAGACTCAGCTCTCCCTCTCCAAATTCTTACATATGAGATCACGAGTATACAGCCACTATCAAGAAAGTCCTACTCACTACCTTCAAGCCGCGGGTGTGTTGTTTACGAAATTGAGAGGATGAAAAGCGAATGTTTGGCACGCAAATCTGATTGGTGGACACGGAGGGTCCACCTAAGGCACTTGGAAAACCCTAATTTCAAAATAATAGTGCACGTGGGCTCCAGGATCCTGAAGGAACAAATGGCGTATAAAACATGAGACTGCATTTCTTAACGTTGTTCCACTTCATTGTGGATTAGATCTGTGGACAAAAGGCTCGTGTAGTGGATCTATAAAAACACCACTTTTGGTTCGGGTATTTGGGCAGTATTACACCCCTCACACAAATTGAATGGTGAAGTGTGGCGCCTGATTGCATCAATGTTCATGTGTTTACATAAATAAATAAATACTTTTAAAGCAATGAAATACATATCATTTTATTATAGGCTTTTAATAAAGGTTAATTTGGAATAGTTTTCATTGAAGAGTCGATTAAAAATTCTAAAACACTGATCAGTATATTTTTATAGCCAAATATGATCAACATAAAGCCAGGATACGAATGTACACGAAGCCTGGTTATCACATTTAATCAGTGAGAACAAATTAAATTAATAAGATGAATAAAAGAGTTAGAAATAATTCTACAGGCAATGACAGAGATAAACATTGAAAATATGGATAATGTCTAGCAGTAGAATCTAGGATGTGGGTTTCGTCCCGGTACAAATATCAACTCTGGGATGCAGGTACATCCAACTGACGAGTTCAAACTAGGACGAAACATGCATCGTGAACTCCACTACCAGCCACCATTCATCTCCGCCTAGAATCATTGTAAATTGATAGAAATATCGAGGCAATTCCCGTAGGATGCATATATATATCAAAAGGTTGGTCAACTGCAGTCTTAATTAAGCACACTGAGTAAGATCCAAACACCCAATATATATCAATTGAAAATATGGTTTGAAAAAAGGAAAACCGAAACTGAACATGCAGAGTAAGGTCAGGGAGTCAATACATTTGAACTGCTGTAATCGATTCTGACCCATGCCATCTAATATTTCTGACTACTGATAGTAGTTATCGTGCAAACTCCAACCACGTAGTTTATATTCCATAAACATGACTTGGACAAACACTTACTTAGGGTGAAATTGAATTCTATTTCATATGTGATCGGTGGATAAACAGTGGCACATACAAATCTCGAACGGGGATAAACCAATTGTCCAGTACTATTTTATTTTCAACAATTCCCCAGTTGTACATAATACAACACTCTGCATAAATACACACACTCAGATACATATAAAAACCAAATGAATCCAGAACAAAAAGGTATAGTAATTGTATTTTAAAGAAAGAAATTTAACAAATGAGTTAACAGTAAGCAAAATTAAATAGAAAATAATAAACGGTAATGAACGTTAATTTGCTGACTACAGAAAACGGGAAAAAAAGCGAAAAAATTATACGTTAAATTAAACAGGGTCAAAAATATTATGTAAGAGAGAGAGACGGGGGGTAGGCAAGGATGGGCAAAGAACAAAATGATAGTGTAATCAATCTATGAAGGAAGAAGCACAAAAAAAAGGAGATGAAAACTATCAAACATAGACAAAGATGAACACACTCACACACATATCTATATATACATAAACATAGAGACGAACAAAACACACAATACCTGATCATATTCAGATGCGATTAGACTGTTATTATTATTATTGTTACTATTATTACTCTCTATGTATGTCAAGCAGGTACAATTAATAAAACTGAATCATTTCTTCTAAACCGAGTCATGCGCGCAGACACACACACACGCACTCTAACATGTTCAATTTTGTAACTAAATAGAGAAGAATTACAAGACAATACAATCCTCTTAATAAAAACAAAAAATTGTGATTATTTACGGACAAAAAGACTATTATATTCTAATTTCTTTTCTTACAGAAAGGTTTATAATTATTCTTAACACCGCTGGATGCCGCCTGGCTTAGTGGTCTAATAGTTGGAGCTCGCGCGCGAGACTGATAGGTCCTAAGTTCGAGTCTCACGAGGCGAGGTAGTGGATGTGCACTGCTGAGGAGTCCCACGATAGGATGAAACGGCCATCCAGTGCTTCCAGGTTTTCCATGATGGTCTAGCTTCAATTGATTCATGATCTTAACCATTGAAATTACTATAATATCCACAAAAACCCTTCTGATATAAAGTGTATTATCTTTGACAAAAATGCCACATATCAAGGTCCAGGATTGTATGTTCACTAACCTCTCTCTAGTCACCATCTTACATAACTCAATATAGTGCATGTGATGTCGAATCACTTAGATTAATAGTGGAGTCATATTGCAACTTGGTCGATCGGATTCGATTAGCACTAGAATGGGTTTGACAAGAAAACATTGGTCACTAAATGATTAATCAACTAGAAGTACATCTTACTACTATAAGAGGTCAGTTACCGTTGAGATAGTTTAGTAGCAACATTTCTGACTGTAACGCTGGATGACACGGAATCGAATCTGATAGGAAACATCAGTTCCTACAAATATAATTTTCGGGATTTCCTGTCTATCATCTTTAACCAACACTTTACATCTCAATGGTATACACGTATAATAGGCAAAAACGAGCCAGACAGAATTAATATTAACTGCTTTCAAATTCCTGTGCCACGCTGTCCAGAAACTTTCAATATTCTATAAATACCCAGTATCTAGCATTTTAAGGGAGTTACCCGTTTATTTAGTGGATAAGTGCTGGACTCAAAAGTTTAATTTTCATTAAAGATCTAAATTCAAGCTTCAACTTTCAAAATATTTATGTTTATCATCCAATATGTTGGGTTGTGCAACACTATTATGTTCATAGCAGTGATTTTGGATAATTTAAGATTTAAAAAAAAACGAAATCTCCAGTGAATATTACACTTTTAGATGGAGGATTAATTCACTTAATAAACGGGAAAATCTCTATAAATACTGAATAGTAAACACTTATTAAGTAATAAAAAACGGTTAAATATCTTTACACTTCATCTTTTTTCGCATAAAATGAGAGATAGAAGTAGCATTAAGAAATGTTGGAAAGGAGTCGAAATCTTCCGGAAAGATTCTTCTTTTTATCAACATTGAAATTACTTTATTAGTGATTCACTAAATAATCCATTGAGAGAGTAAGAGCTCAATGCACAACCTGATGATCCTGAGTTTGAATCCAGAAGTTATCAGTGCCCATTGCTAAGGTATACCATACACTAGAACATCAAAGTAATCCAGTGTTTTATGAAGTTCAATAGTTGTCTAATTAATTATCAGTCTATGATATAAAACTATAAAATATAACAACCTCCACATCCCCCCCCCTGTAGTAACTAGTTTAATTACCGTATGATCACAAGTATGTGTATGTGATCATTGAGTTGTTGTTACATATTCAGTCTTTAGTAACATTATTATTATTATTCAATGAAAATAAATGACAAATGTGTTAATCAGTTAATTAAAACTAGTAAATGAGGGTAATACTTAATTTTACAGTAGTACAGTAAATGAAGTAATGAACAATAATTATGATCAATGTCAGTTTGATTAGTATCACAACCAATATAAGTTATGCATGTCAAAGTGATCACTATGAAAAATTAACCAGAAAAGATAGATGGAGATAGATTGTTATAAATAAACTAAATTTTGGTGACATTTATTATTAAAAACACGTCATTCATTCATTTATTGACTAGTGAATGACCTGTCAATTTTGTGTATATTGTAAAATAATGAAAACATCAGTAGGACTTTATTTATTGATACAATCATTTCTATATTTACATAGCTTACAATATAGACTAATATTAATTTGACTATCATTAATAAACCATGAAGCATTGAACGACTGTTTCGTCCTAATATGGGACTCATCAATGATGCTCATCTACAGGGATTGGATCGAGGGTCTATGGTCTTATAACAAGCGACGGAGTCGTTCAGGGGTGCCTTTTTGTCACTTAATTGTCTACGATCGGTCTGTAATCTTATCTGATATATATATATATATATATATATATATATATATATATATATATAGCTTTTCAAGGGATAATTCAATGATATATAATCATTGTTTTTCTTTTATTTTTAAAGTAATCGCTGATATTTAAATAAACATTTTAAATTTAGAAATGCAAATAATTGAATATCAGCCCAAAGGTCTAAAAGTTGAGCGTTCGTCTGAAATGCCTATAATCAATCTCCTGAGATGGAGTCGAAGAAGTGCATTGTTGAGTCGCACAGTGATAAGAAACAACTGTCCAATGCTTGTTAGTTTTCAGTGGATGTCTAACTAGAATCTATTTATGAACCAAGGTCACCAAGATTTAAGTCTACTTAACGTCGTGTTAGATTTTTGGAATATTTCTTAATTCTAATTATGATAGTAAAAATATGAAATTTCGTGAAAGAGTTCTTCAAATTATATGATGAAAATTTCAACGATGAATAAACATAATGACATAATGGCAAAAGGATCATATAACACCAGTATTTGGTCGAGATCATGAACCGATTGATGTTAGACCGCCATTGAAATCCTGGAAGCACTGGATGGCAGTTTCATCCTATCGTGAGACTCCTCAGCAGTGCACATCCACGATTCCGCCCACGTGGTTCGAACCCAGGGCCTTTGATTTCTTGCGTCAACGCTTTAACTCTAGACCAATGAGCCGACATACAACGGTGTTAATGTCTAACCTTAACCAATCCACAAAATTGCGCGACCATCCTCCATTGTACTGAGATAGATACCTGTCTCTACTCGACACAGATTAGCTCCATCAGTATTATCTAATCTTTTTGTTACGTCAATACCAAGTCTATTCACTAGTTACATTTTCGCACAGAATTATAACTATTAAATGGTTTTGTTAAAAGTGTGAAAAACATTAATGTATAGTTTGATCTGAAGTTATACCTTCGTATCATAGAAAAAAACTATAAAACATATGCACTAAATTACATATTGAAATTAACTGAGTAGATTAATTAAAAATGTCATGTTTAGGATCATGATATTGATTTGATTAGGTAGATTTAATTGTAAAATTAGATAATAGTAATCAAGTATTTTGATCTATTTGGATGAATAGATCATTGTTTTAATAGTAATCGATGTAAGGACGAAAGTTATTGATGTAAGTTGATAAACACACGCTGTTGACTATTTATGAAATAGTTAATCAGTGTCAGTTATAACAAATGTGAAATCTGTCAAATATAGTTTATATTGGTTCCAGTTGTTACATCAAATCAATATATATAATATGAAGAAATTATGTTCAGTTAACAACCTTTCACTGTACAACTTACAAACATGTACAATCATACACGTCATGGTTGTTGGCAATATGCATTAAAATGAATGAACATTATTCAGATGTTGGTTCCTAAACTACTAACAACTAGCTGATGATCATTAATTGACAAGATTGATTATCTTCAATTCCCACTAAGTCTAAACATATATCGTAATTATGGTGTAATAACAATTCAACAATCCTGGTTAAATGATTTACAAGACGATTGGTCAGTATCACTACAACAATTCAATATTTATTGTCAGGATAGATTAAGTAATAAGAAATGGAATCATGTTGAAATACTTTGTGCTGAGAATTCTATATTGTATCAAGAATATGATATTGCATGAAGCTATTTATTATAATTATAATTATTATTATTAGTTTTATTCAATATTATATTTTGGGTGCAATCTACAATTCTCAGCACAAAGTATTTCACCAAGTTTCCTTTTCTTATTGCTTGAATGATCCTGACGATAAATACTGAGTGATCGCCAGTTAGATGTTAGTAGTTTAGAAATCAACATTTGAATAATGTTCACTCTTTTCAATGCATATTTCCATTCACCACGATGTATCTGACTCAGCATTTTTATAACATGTACAGTGAAAGGTCGTACACTTTTCACAAACGCGCCTGAATAGGTTACGCGTTTAATAGACATAATAATGTCTTAAAATCAACAAACAAAAATGGATAATTCGTTGAAATATCTAGATGTCAGGAACAGGTAGCCCAGATATTCAAGTAGGCCGGCAAATTAATGAATTACTGATCTACACCATATCTTTTTCGTCAATTTTAGTTTAAATAGCCGAAAAGTTGGATCAGTTACCTAATCCTTATAAATGGAGTAACTCAGAGTCGAGTACATAAAACGATTTATTCTAAGTAAAACTGAGTTAAATTAGATATTTGTATTGAGAATAAAAGAAGAGAACAAAAAGACATGAATTACAACATAAAAGAACAAGGACTAACACAAACCTCGATTGATCAACTTTGATCGATGTGGAAATAGTAGGTGTGGAATGGCTGTAGAATCACATTGTTTACAATGCAGTGGACGTATACCATATGTTTGATTGGCATAATGAATGATACCACTGAAAATAAGTGAGGGAAAAAAAACAAGAGATGAATGAATATATTGGTTGATTAAGATTTTTCAACTCTGTTTAAAAACAGATAGTTGTTAATTATTAATTAGATGAATTGGTTAGTAGAAAAGTGTGCTTATTGATATCGGTGAAAAAAGAATGGTATATATATGTACTTTGCATCATAGACTAATTTTATTAGTAAGCAACAATTAAAAACCAACAAGCAATGGATATTAGCTTCTAACTCATATCGGACTATTATTCATACACATGATTCAAGCAAGAATCGGATCGAGGACTTGCAGGTCTCACTGTGGACGCTTAATCTTTAGGCAACTAATTGGGCATCAAATAATTTGTATTTCTTAATTTCAATTAATTGGAGATAATGAGCAATCATCATCCAATGTTGGAGGGGTAATAGATGAGCGCTGCCAACGAGTTAAATACTAGAATAAAACAACAGCTGTTCAATGTTTCTTGATTTTCAATGGTATCCTAACAACAACAAATTGAAGCAATTTCCACAGAATCCCTTCGACCAAACTAAGGATTATGGATAGTATTAAAAAGAGGTATAAGGCAGGATACTCATAGCTTGAAGTTGTCTTTTTTAATATTACTTACAAATTTCCTATTTTTGATTCGTTATTATCTAGCTGTGACTAATTATATATGTATTCTCAAAACACCCATATTAAAAGCTTGACGACTTATCATGGTAACTGTATCTCATACTGCTGAAACTGGATTATCCGAGTGATATAACAAGTAATAATTTGATGAGTTGATATGCGAACGACATATGAAACTGGGTTTTTTTAAGATTTCAATTGTGTGTGCAACATGTTTTCACGTTTTAAGAAGCATCATGGATGCTTAATTGTATAATGCATGGTAAATCTATGTTCATACAGTAAGCTATTGGTAAATACAACAGTTCAAATTATACAAATGTAACTATGAATAAATCAGATAAAATATGATGTATTCTTAAATCAATTTGGTTAAGGGCGTAGCGTTTGAGAGTCCTTCCATTTGGTCGAACTCGAGAGCGACGTAAAGATTTCCAATACAACTTTGGATACAAGTTGGTTTCTATGCACTCCTTTATAAAATCAACATTGTCAACGCCTCACTGGGCCTTGCGCTATACTTCAGATACTCATTGAGAACCTTTAACGCAAATGTTTGCTCAGAACGTTCCTTCTTTATTTACCAAATGGCAAAATGGGAATTTTCACTATATTCTTAAATCTTTTCGATTTATTTTGAGAGTCGAAAAAATCTTTATTAACAAAGTTTGTGTATTTCTCTTGTGTTTAAGTTGTTATGCACATTCAATCTGTTTTTGTTAAAAGCGGCTAGGCAATCAGAATGAACATTTAATTAGCGAGACTTATAATCGAGTATGAATTCACCAGGGATTATCAGTTCCCTTAAGATTATAGGCATACGTCTTATTGTGGACAAATGTTAATTAATACCAAACGAAAGTTGAACAAGTTCAGCAGCTAAGTAGATAACGCGATGACGTTTGAAACAAACGGTACTGGGTTCGAGTCGGAATTGTGGACATGGACAGCTGAGGAGTCCCATACTAAACCGAATTGGCTATCCAATGCATTCAAGTTTTCAATGCTGGTCTTATATTGATCAATTCATGAATCCAATTGTTAAAAATAACTACGTTCTCCACAAATCCTGATTCTGGGTAAATATTTATTGAACGGATAAGTTACATTAAACATTCCCAATAGATTTACAAAATTATCATAACCAACACACTACTATTGTTCTTTATTGTTGCTTTGTTAATAGTGTAGTGAAAAAGAACATGAGTGGGGACAATCGAATGTATTTGACACGCAATTACAGAGGATCTCACTAAAATCTGAGAACCATATTGTACATAGGTTATTTGCAAAATATCAATCCATCGTCTCAAACTTCACTGTTCCTTTTGCTAATATCAGTCCATTGTCTCAGATTTCATTGTTCATGCATTTTCATACCAATCGTGTTAGGTTCCCGTTCTTTCCTTATCGATCGTTTACTGAAATACATTATATGCCTGACCAACGTTATATACTACTTATGTGGATATAAGTAACCCACATCACAATAGTACCAAGTAAAAAGAAATGTGAAGAAGAAGAAAAGGGAAAGAAAGATTAAATCGACTTACTTCAAACCAAAACATGTATTTACAGCAACATAATTAGTAGATTTAGTAGTATCTAAATTCAAATAATCTTCTGTTTGATTCACTACTGTACCAGTGTAATAGCAGTTTTTTAATTTCTGTATAAATAAATAAATAAATAAATAGACGATAAATGCAAATTTGCAAGTATAATCATCATGATTTCAATAAATAGTATTAAAGGAATTGAGCCCTGAATATATAGAATTTTTATGTTAAGAATGACGTAGGAAATAATAATAAATGGCTTCATGCATTATCATATTTTTGGTACAATATAGAATTCTCAGCACAAAGTATTTCAACATGATTCCATTTCTTATTACTTAATCTATCCTGACAATAAATATTGAATTGTTGTAGTGATACTGACCAATCGTCTTGTAAATCATTTAACCAGGATTGTTGAATTGTTATTACACCATAATTACGATATATGTTTAGACTTAGTGGGAATTGAAGATAATCAATCTTGTCAATTAATGATCATCAGTTAGATGTTATTAGTTAATGGATCCAATATCTGAATAATGTTCATTCATTTTAATGCATATTGCCAAACAACCATGAAGTGTGTGTGTATGTCGTACATTGGAAAGTCGCGAACATTTCATAAACGCGCCAAAACAGGTAACTTGTTGAAAAATCTAGATGAAAGGAGCAGGTCATCCAGATATTCAAGCAGACTGTCATAATCTCAATGAATGAAATTCCAGTGTTTCGGGGTTCACATTTATCTTTTATAGACTACTCCAAATTATAAAAATACTTACTAAAATAACCAAAGAATCTATAACACTTAAAAAATAGATCTAGGCTAAAAGATTATTCAATCTTCTCCATTTATAGTGTAGATTTATTCGTAGAATATCGAGTTTTCTTTGATAATCTTACTTATTATACTAAAGAAGTTCAAACAAGATAACTGGGTCGAAACATTGGAATCATTCAAATTTCATTTATTGGAATTATTCCCAATATAATTCATTTATTTGTAAAAAATAGTATCATTAACAAAGTTATATTTGATTGTTTTACAGTTATTTATCTATTCTCTGAAGAAGTACCTTACACTAAGTTATGACGAATCACAAATTCTACCTCCTATTCATTGAGATAATACAAATTCACTTGAGTTTACAGTGAGACCATAATTTATGGGCGACCTTTGAATGATGTTAGAGTGATTTTGCAAATTTTCACCTACTTATTAGAGTTAAAAGAGAATTATAAATTAGTGTAAGGAATTAGAATTAGGATTTACAGTTGCATGTTAGCGTTTTTACCACGGAATGATATAAGTTATAATGCTATTAAGTCATATGGATGAATGAATTTCGCGCCGAAATCCAAGATCTAAGTGGTTCGTCCCATAAATTATAGTTTCGCCATGTTTAGTTGTATGAAGTAATGTATATGACAGATTCTGAATTACAATGGCATCTTAGCCAACAACATTAAACCAGTAGATCTCATTTATTAGAAAAATTGTGTTAATACTTTATTTTCCAAATAGGTGTAACTAAGCCCTCCTGTCTTTGACTTGTTTAAACTGAATGTTTTCAAGATAGTGTTAAGTGTAGGAACTTATGCGTTAGTTGAAAAAGGAATACAAAGTACTCGTATGTTAAATAATGGGGAACCACTGTAGTTCTCAGCATATTTTCCTTTATATTTTTCTTTCTTTGTTAGAGGTGTGAGAGTGTTTGACACTTTCAAGTTTCTCACATCATGAAAACGTAGTTGTTCTCTATCATGGACCTGAAAAGGAAACTAGAATACTGGTGTTCTCATAGACCTTCAAGCGTGAACATAGTGTCCCATATGTCAAGTCAACGTAGCTCATCAATCAGGATAGGCGATGATTGACAAACAACAAGGTAATCTATCGGGTAAATATGCTTCATGATTTATTGTGTAAAAAAAGAAAACAAAGATCAAACAACATACATCTGATTCAAATTCATACATATGTCCATCGTTTTTCTTTTGATAATACAAGGTGGAATAATTGCCGGCGTCACTAAATATTCTAAAAAGTAAGCAAGACGAAGATTATTATGAAATGATTTAATCAGATATTGTATGAAAGAATTGAGCAATGTGAAGAATACGTTTCATCACTATTTAAAAATGGTCAAAAAAAACAGAGTACGAGTAAGACTGGAATTTATGGACGAACCAATCAGATTCGAGAAAACAAGTCATGGATTTTGGCGCGAAATTCATCCATTCATTTGGTTAAATAACATTTCGCCATTAAAGCTCATGTCAGTTCGTGATGAAAACATTGAATCTAATTTCTAACCCTAACGTACAGCTGTAAATCCTAATCCTGATTCCTCACACTTATAACCCAGTAAGCATTGAGCGATTATACGTCGACTTAACACTAAGTGGTATAGCTCGGAGTAGAAGTCAGTGATAGTCCTGCTTTAAGTTTCTTCATATAAATGAAAGGAACTTCTACAACTGAGAGAATCCATCTTGTTTGTATTTTTCTTCAACTATCATAATGTTTTATACTCATACACTAATTTCTATTCATATTTCTTTTTTTAATTAGACTTATTCTTCCTTTATCTATCTGTTCACAATCTCATTTTTATTGTGTGGTGCGTCTATATTTCGGTGCCCCTTTGTAACAATGTTTATGTTTAAATGAATAAAACGTGTTTTCCGCAATCAAACTTTGTTTGACATTTAGAAGTTACATTTTCACAATAACGAATCATTCTCGTTAAATGGGGGCCACATTCAAGTCAGTGACAAAGTAGCTAGGGATAACTTTTTAAATAATTTTTTTCAATCTTCATGTAAAATAAAACAAAAAAAGTACTCGATTTTGAGTTATATTATTTATTAGTGAAACACTAATGACACTATTATTCAACTGTCTGAAACTCCATAAACGAAGTAACATTCGAATCTAAAATCTATTATTAATTGTAAACTAAATACTTTAATCAACATGCAACCGCTATCGATTTTATTTGTGAAGGTTTGTATTTTCCCATTCATGGTGTTAAAGGTTATTTTCTTCGTAGAGTAACATCCTTTAAGCCGGACAGGTTGATTGTGAAGGTTCTGAGAGTGTGACTCAACCAAAATCTTTTCTCTGAGTTAAGGACAATGTTAGGAGCCCTTTAGCATTCCTCCATACTTTCTTCAGAAGCCAGAAGAAGGCTAAAAATGTTTCATTACGTCAGCATACGTTAAAACAACGTTTAGAAAATTAATGGATGTGTCGCAGTGGTTGGATTATTAATTACTGTTTTACTGAATTTCACATGCCTTCAAACATTTCCAAAGGTTAAAGGTTATCAATAAGCTACCATTGTTCTCTATACATAAACAGAAATTAAAGCTAGGCTTCTGTTCTTAATTCGCGCCTTTTTTTATCATACACGACTCGAATGTAAGAGAATTTCAGAGGAAACAAAAAAACAGCCAGGTAGTTCGTTATCAAGCGTTTAGGTAGCAGCCCTATAAAACAGTAATTGATTAATCGTTATTGTGATATAACTATCTTGATTGGATTACCGTGATACTATCATTTACTCACAAGCTTTATTTGTACACACAAAAAATGTTTACTTTCATTTACTACTGTGATTGTTTACTAATTATCATTAGTAAATATTTTGTTTACTTCTTAAAATTTTTTTATTAAGGGGAGTTGCGGAGATTTTAGTATTGTTAACAGTTGAATCCACGAGTCGATTTAAGTTAAACCACCATTGAAAACCTATAAGTACTGGATGGCCGTTTCATCCCGGAGTGGGACACCTCAGCAGTACGTATCCATAATCCTGCACGAGGGATTCGAACACAAGAACGCTTAAAATCTAGACCATTGGTATAATTTTAATCAATCCATGGTCTTTAAATATTTTTAATTCGCTTACATTAAGTAATTCAGTAAAATATTATACAGTCAGTTTAGTTTACCAACATTCTCTAACTGAATGAACAATTATAAACAAAAGTGAAACATACACATACCGAGATTTTTGTAATTTCAACACAATTTTTTGTTGGTTATACATGGTAAGCCAAAATCGTGTATTTTGAAAATAACCACCCTGCAACAGATAAACAAAAGAAGATATATATATATATGAGTAGAGAGAGAGAAAAAACTAATCCACGTCAATTCATAGAAAGAACAAGACAAGTTCAGTCGGACACATCGAGTCACAGTTAATTAGACAATATCATATAAAAGTACACAGAAAAAAATACATTGAAACAGGTGAATGTCGATGCATCGTAAGTTAAAATGATACCACTGTTCAATGTGCCACACACGACTTTAATAATTAGCTAGTAGATGTAGGAAAAATCAGTTAGTCAATCATAAACAATCATTAACAAAAATATAGATCGGTTCAAGTCGACACACCATATCGGTAAAGTGAGACGAAAATATCAAGGTGTACTTCAGAGAGGTTGAAGAAGTAACAATATTAGTGATGGTAGAGAACATTAAATATAAAGTGATTCGAGAAAAAAGAATGGATCTACGGAATAGAATAAGACTCGAGGTGACATTAAAATCAAGAAGGCTATACCTACCTAAAAACACATCGTTTTAAAAATCATTTTCAAACGTTCTATTGGTTTATCACCATAAAAATCAAATGTATAAATTAATAGAATAAAAAAGATGAAAATACAATACTCTTTCCTAAACTATTAGGGGGGGGAATATCAATATTGTCACCTCAAGCGTAAAAGAACGAAATTCCTGGGTTTGAATTCCGCGTGCGCGATCGTCGATTCACACTTCCGAGTACTCCCATACTAGGCCGAAACGACCATCAAGTGCTTTCAGGTTTTCAGATGTGGTCTAACTCAAATCAGTTCATGATTTAAATCGATTGTGATAAGATTCCAGAATAAAACAAATACAAAAAATTTGATAGGAAATAGATAGTTACCATGTGTACAAGCATCAATTTTGCCTGTTTGTAGTTAGTCATAATCAATGTATGACTGTGGTGCGTGCTACTTATATTGATATAAGTAGTATATGACGCGAGTTAGGAATGTAATGTCTGGCAGCAGAAGATGGGGAAGATCAAGAAAGGAAGAGCGGGAATAGAGAACAATTAGTATGAAAATGCAAGAACAACGAAGTTCGAGACAATTATTGAATATTTTGCAAATTAAGTATTATAGTATGGTTTTTCTATTTTACCAAGTAATTCTGTAATGTGCTCAATATAATTCGATTGTCCCTAGTGGTGTTCTTGTTTGCTACATGACTACCACACGTTAGAGAAAGACCTACCATACTACATTATCACAACAAAATAAAGTTAATCACAGCAAACAGTCTACAATTTACAACACAAACCATACTGATCAGTAATCAAAAATATATATATTCTCAATCAAATCTTGAGTTAATCCCAACCGAAAACTCAATCTTAAATCATTACATTTAATTAAGTTGGGAAAGCATAGTTCTTATGTCTTTTCTTCTGTTTTTTTTTCATAAAAAGAATATCAAAGTAATGCTTAACAGCAACCGACCCATAGATGAAAGAAAAAGAAACAAAAAAAACACAAGAAAAGCACAACATACAGCCCTATTATCAAAGAAAAAGCAAGTGGAAATTGAACTTCATCATTTCAATTACATATCTCTCTGTCTTTCGTCTCGTTTCCCTCTCTCTCTCTCTTTCTTTTACTCTTAAAACTACTGTAAAAATTGCATTTCGATGAAACTGCATCAAAATATGTTTGATTTGATTTATTCATATACATTTACACTCTTCTTTTTTGTTTTCAAGAAAATTTAAAAACTTTTGCTTTAAAGAAGAAAAAGGAATTTCAGGATTAATGTGTCTCAACTACATCTTGCAAATAACAAGTTACGGACAGACAGACAGATACAAACGCGCACACACACACACATACACAAGTAGAGATAGACAACATTACCATGGGCAACATTTATCAATTCATATGTATACAGAGAAACATTTTCTACAGTCATCACTTCGATAATACACATTAAACCTATATAAATAGGAAAAGACTGAGTAGTGAAATAACAAGAGAAAACAAAGGAAAAAAGAAAAATAGAAGAATCAAAGAAAGAATCAAATGAAAGAAATTGAAGAAAAAAAATATAAACAAAAAGATGCACAACAGGACATTCACCTTAATTATCTCTAACAGTGAATATCATATATGTTAGAGTTTTGCTTTAAACAGTTTCGAAAAGTTTATATGTATATATTACATGAAGATATGTACACTGGTTGATTTACAGGTGCGTTCTATTTTTGAATATATGAGCAACATTTGAAGATATTTCCACAGTATGTATGTGTGACAAAAAGAGTATAAAAAATAAAACAGGATTATATCTATGCCGATAAACACAGGTGTATACAACAAGGGATATATTATCTTTATCATAAGTGATCATATTATCATTATTATCATTTGACCACTAAGTATAGACTAGAGTACTTGACTTCGAGTTACACCACAAGTGTGAACGTTAGTGATATTAACCATAGTCTAAACTGAAGATGAAATAGGCTTCGAGTCCGAGACAAAGTCGTGGAAAATTGAATGCTTTAACTATCGAACCAATTATGAACATAACTGTGTAAATGCTAACAGGGTGGACGCTTTTTATAAACGAATAATTTACTACAGAACAATAACTAATCAACATATATAATCGAAGTCATCATCATTCGTTTGATAACTGTTAGATACAAAAAACCAACAAAGATAGAGAAGAAAGAAGTATAAACTTTATCTGTTAAATAAACAGTGGGATCAAATATAACTCAATGAGGAAAATGAAAAGATTGAGATGGCTAGTGTAAGAGGTGGGTAAACTAAAACGTGGTATCAGTCCATGGAAACGCTGATAATTGAACTGAGACGTGTTGTTGGTTACAGATTACTTGGTTTGGTTTCACGTGATTACTGTAACCAACGGTTAAAAACTTAGTAACAGAGTTCGAAATTCTTCATAATCGTCCACCAACCAGATTCACTGACCATTTGTTTTCTCCAATATTCTAAGTTTCTTAATTATTTTATACTTTCTCCATTTCAAAATATCACATTATCCATGCCTGAACAAGCATTCATGTTTGCTACAGAATAGATGGAATTTGGTTAGGAGAGAAATATAGGATTGATCGAAATTTAATGACCATCCAAACTTAGTAGTTCAGTGGATAATACATTTGGCATTTGAAATGTAAGGTACCACCAGTGTGAACATCAACAACATTGATGCAAGTGTACACATCTAGGCGACAAGTTTGAAATAAGACGTAACATGAATTTCACTATTAGTTATATTCTAACTATTCTATAAAAATATGTGACATAATGGGTATTATCAAGGCAATTGACACAGGAGTTAAATTCAGTTAACAAAATATCAACAAAAGATTAATACAAACAATTGGAAATTGAATTAACATTCATGTTTAATGTAAAAATGAAAGGTTAACAAAAACAGTGAAATGAACTAAATGTGTGTGTGTGTATATATAGGAGTATGTATGGGTATGTGCATATAGCAGTAATGTCCCTCGATTTTGTGTAATTGAGATACGAAGAAGATAAATGATATATTAGTCTGTCTAAAAATATTTCTAAATAACATTCATATCATTATTATCATTAGTAGTAGTATTAACAAAAACAATGGATTATTTCTACAACTATTTCATGTTCATAACTCTTTATATTTTTCACGTCATTTCAACTGTATATTCACAAAGACATATACTTATATACATATATACCAATAGAGAGGCTTCATATGATATCAATCTCACTATATCAAATAATGTATAATAATACTAATAATGCAGATGCATTCCCAGTAAGGACTGGAGTCAGACAAAGCTGTCTACTCTTTCCCTTCCTCTTTCTTCTGGTGGCCAACTGGATTATGAAAACTTAGACATCTGAGGGAAAATACGGAATACAATGGACAGTTCAGAAACAATTAGGAGATTGGGACCTTGCAGATGACCTAGCGCTCCTATCACATACACACGAACAAATGTAGATAAAGACAACTAGTGTAGCAACAGCCTCTGCATCAGTAGGCCTCAACATACACAAAGGAAAAAGCAAAATCCTCAAATACAACACGGAGGACAGCAATCCAATCACTCCTTTGTGTACATGGGAAGCATCGTCGATGAACAAGGAGGTTCAGATGCAGACGTAAAGGCGAAAATTGGCAAAGCAAGGACAGCATTCGTACAATTGAAGAACATATGGAACTCAAAACAACTCCCAACCAATATCAAAGTCACAATCTTCAATACGAACGTCAATACAGTTCTACTGTATGGAGCTGAAACTTAGAGAACTACAACAACCATCATCAAGAATGTACAAAGTATTTATAAATATTTGTCTACGCAGGATACTCAAAACTCCGCCTGTAGCTCTTCTGGAGTTACTGCCGGTCCCAAGCCCGGGTAAAGGAGGAGGGTTGGGCATGGGGTTAGCGTCCCCATCCCGTAGAAAACTAACTCGCTAAAAAAACGCTTACCAGAAAAAATAATTCAGACCATTTTAACTCTGCCCTGAGAGTTAGAAGGTCTTCATTTAGAAGAATTATGACGCTTCATGGTGAAAGCCGAATTCCTTCGGAAGCCACGAGGCCGATGCCCCTTCTAACAACTAAAGCAAAAATTTTTATAGGTACATGGAACGTTAGAACAATGTGGGAAACCGGGAAGACCAGCCAAATAGCAACGGAAATGAGGAGATACAACTTGGCAGTACTGGGAATCAGCGAAACCCACTGGACCCAAGCTGGACAGAAAAGGCTAGCTACGGGAGAGATGCTGCTATACTCCGGTCACGAAGAGGAAAATGCTCCACACACTCAGGGAGTTGCTCTAATGCTGTCCAAAGTAGCACGAAATGCACTTGTAGGATGGGAATCCCACGGATCCAGAATCATCAAAGCATCATTCAAAACAAAGAAGGAGGGGATCTTAATGAATATTATCCAATGTTATGCACCCACCAATGATAGCAACGACGACATTAAAGATCAATTCTACGAGCGGCTGCAGTCAATCATAGAGAAATGCTCAAGAAAGGACCTCACCATTCTGATGGGAGATCTAAATGCCAAGGTCGGAATAGACAACACTGGATATGAAGATATTATGGGACGACATGGACTGGGAGAGAGGAACGAAAATGGAGAAAGATTTGCAAATTTGTGTGCATTCAACAAATTAGTCATAGGAGGCACAATATTTCCACACAAACGTATACACAAGGCTACATGGATCTCACCGGACCACACTACAGAGAACCAGATAGACCATATTTGCATCAAAAAAATTCCGAAGGACAATGGAAGATGTGAGAACCAGGAGAGGAGCTGACGTAGCTTCAGATCACCACCTAGTTGTAGCCAATTTAAAACTGAAGCTAAAAAGAACTGGACAAGTGGACAAACAGCAATACAAAGGTTCAATACAGCCTTCCTTCGAGATACTGACAAACTCAATGAATTCAAGATAGCTCTCAACAACAGATTCCAAGCCTTTCAAGATCTACTGAAGGAAGAAGAAACTACTATGGAGGACAACTGGAAAGGCATCAAAGAAACATTGACTTCAACGTGTCAAGAGGTTCTGGGCCTAAAGAAACACCATCATAAGGAATGGATCTCTATAGAAACACTGGACAAGATCAAAGAAAGGAAGAACAAGAAGACAGCAATTAACAACAGCCGAACACGAGCAGAGAAAGTCCAAGCACAAGCTGAATACATAGAAGCAAACAAGCAAGTGAAGAGGAGCATTAGAGCCGACAGGAAGAAATACGTGGAAGAATTAGCAACGACGGCAGAAAAAGCTGCTAGAGAAGGAAATATGAAACAGCTCTACGATACAACGAAGAAACTATCAGGGAAATACAGTAAACCAGAGAGGCCGGTCAAAGACAAAGAAGGCAAGCCAATCACTGAAATTCAACAACAGCGAAACAGATGGGTAGAATACTTCGAGGAACTCCTGAATAGGCCGGCTCCAATGAATCCACCGAACATCGAAGCAGCACACACAGATCTTCCTATAGATGTCAACCCACCAACGACGGAAGAAATCAGAATGGCCGTCAGACAAATCAAGAACGGGAAAGCAGCAGGACCCGACAACATACCAGCTGAAGCACTGAAATCAGACGTCGAAGTAACCACAAGCATGCTTTACCCTCTATTCAAAAAGATTTGGGAGGAGGAACAAGTGCCGATGGACTGGAAAGAAGGACACCTCATCAAGATTCCAAAGAAAGGAGATCTGAGCAAATGTGAAAACTACAGAGGCATTACACTACTGTCAATACCAGGGAAAGTCTTCAACAGAGTGTTGCTGAACCGGATGAAGGATGCAGTAGACACCCAACTTCGAGATCAACAAGCTGGATTCCGAAAGGATCGGTCGTGCACAGACCAAATTGCAACACTACGGATCATCGTCGAACAATCAGTTGAGTGGAACTCGTCACTATACATCAACTTCATTGATTATGAAAAGGCATTCGACAGTGTAGATAGGAGGACATTATGGAAACTTCTTCGACACTACGGAGTTCCTGAGAAGATTGTCAATATTATCCGGAACTCATACGACGGACTACAGTGCAAAGTAGTGCATGGAGGACAGCTGACAGATGCATTCCAAGTAAGGACCGGAGTCAGACAAGGCTGTTTACTCTCTCCCTTCCTCTTTCTTCTGGTGGTCGACTGGATTATGAAGACCTCGACATCTGAAGGAAAACACGGAATACAATGGACAGCTCAGAACCAATTAGACGATCTGGACTTCGCAGATGACCTAGCCCTCCTATCACGTACACGTGAACAGATTCAGATAAAGACAGCCAATGTAGCAGCAGTCTCTGCATCAGTAAGCCTCAGCATACACAAAGGGAAAACCAAGGTCCTCAAATTCAAAGCGGAGAACAGCAATCCAATCACCCTTGATGGCGAAACTCTGGAAGATGTAGAATCCTTCACATATCTGGGAAGCATCGTCGATAGACATGGAGGTTCAGATGCAGACGTAAAGGCGAGGATTGGCAAAGCAAGGGCCGCATTCGTACAATTGAAGAACATATGGAACTCAAAACAACTTTCAACCAATATCAAAGTGAGAATCTTCAATACGAACGTCAAGGCAATTCTACTGTATGGAGCTGAAACTTGGAGAACTACAACAACCACAATCAAGAAAGTACAAGTATTTATAAATAGCTGTCTACGCAAGATACTCAACATCCATTGGCCGGATACCATCAGCAATAGCCTTCTGTGGGAGAGAACAAACCAACTTCCAGCTGAAGAGGAAATTAGGAAAAGACGATGGAAATGGATAGGACATACATTACGCAAATCGTCAAACTGCATCACGAGGCAAGCTCTAACTTGGAATCCTGAAGGGAAGCGGAAAAGAGGAAGGCCAAAGAACATATTACGTCGGATAATAGAAGCAGATATGAAAAGGATGAATTACAACTGGAAGGAGCTGGAAAGGATTGCCCAGGACAGGGTTGGATGGAGAATGCTGGTGAGCGACCTATGCTCCTTCACGAGGAGTAACAGGTGTAAGTAAGTAAGTAAGGATACTCAACATCCATTGACCGGATACTATCACTAACAGCCTACTGTAGGAGAGTACAAACCAGATTCCAGCTGAAGAAGAAATTAGGAAAAGACGATAGAAATGGATAGGACATACATTACGAAATTCATCAAACTGCATCACGAGGCAAGCCCCAACTTGGAAGCCTGAAGGGAAGCGGAAAAGAGGAAGGCCAAAGAACACATCACATCGGGAAATAGAAACAGATATGAAAAGGATGAATAACAACTGGAAAGAATTGTCCAGGACAGGATTGGGTAGAAAAGGCTGGTAAGCAGCCTATGCTTCTTCACGAGGAGTAGCAGACGTAAGTAAGTAATAATAATAATAGAAAATTAGAGGGGAAACCCTCTCTCTCTCTCGAGCTTACTTGTCTTCCCAATGTAGATGTATCATGATTATTACGTGATTTTCTTGCTTGATATGGAAATAATATAATGAATGGTAATGGTACATTTGATAAATAACCATAATCTGTTTGTACAACAGATTTCAGTAAAGGATCTAAAACGGAATTAAAATTTTAAAAAAAAATTAGACTATTTTTAGTAAACAAATTAAATTATTTATAAAAGAGGACAAAAAAACAATCAATTTTTCAATCTTTCAATACATTGATATCATTATTGAATCGTGAACGATGCTGATATTCAGAAATGAACATTAGATTAATCTTTATTGATGTAGATTCATCTTGAGAAGATTGCTTCTATGGATAAATGAATTGTGTCTAGAGCAGTTGAATCTAAAATACGACGAATACATTTGTATTTCAGTATTAATGTTCAAATTGAGATTCAAATGTACTATATACGTATTCACTTCAAACTTAAACAGGTTATTCACCAAGCTATTAAGTCCAGATATAGGTACAAAATTGCCTAGTGAGTATGATGTTTTTACTATTACTAGTAACCATTTGAATCGATTATTTCTTTTTAATTGATTGATTCCATGAAAAGATCGGAATAAACCTTTTAGAAATCGTCTATCAAACGAGTTGAAATCAATTAGATAAATACTGTAAATGCCTGAAGGCTTACTGGATGGTTGTTTCGTGTTAAGTGTCATTTTAATCGTCCCAGGAACATCCAGTCCAAAATCTAATATTGGATCAAACTGAATACTCCATGATTTTCTGGAGAGGAAAATGTTTGATTGGTTATTGGTTATTAGCCGATATCATATTTGTTGATTAAATTATATTTATTAATTTGTAATGCGGAAACTAGACTCAACATCGTACACTGAGAAGTTGAGTGAGGTGGGTTCATATCTAACACAGAGTGTAAATTCCTCATCAAATTGTAGGTGCGCCTTCCTGACAAGAAATCTAGGTTCAGCGTTCCTTATCCACTAATTCCAAATACATAACATATCAATACAACACAAGCAAGTTTGAATCACTTGGATACTAATAGATGTATTGTAGCTTGATCAATCGAATCCAACGATCACTAAGCAAGATTAGATACAATCATACTACCGGTTACTTTACTCAATGATAATTGATTAATTTCACATAATATGACATGATTTCCTCCAAAATTAAAAAAAACTCATGACGAAAATTAATGACAAAAAAAATAGTTTAATAATCTTCTCCCCCTTTTTTTATAACTGTTGCTACGATATATATTTTTTGTTTCGAAAAATGTAATTTCGGCATAGACTATGAAAATGATAAATAGCTCTATTCATATAAAATAAATTTTCATTTGCTTATATAATAATATGTATCTTTAATATTCATTATTTTTCCAAAACAAATGGACGGAAACACCCATAATGTTTCATAGATGTGCGTGAACGTGCACACGACTGATATATATATGTATAGTACTCACAAGTGGGGGAGAGGGAATAATATGGAACTTTGAAATGTGTGTATAATGAGAGAGAATTAGTTTGTTTGTTTGTTTTTCATTGAAATTATTACAACTAATAATGGTCATATTATTATTTATTAATTTTAATAAATAAAAAAGACACAACAGGAATTACTGTCCGACAGTAGCAAAAAAAGAGCGGAATGGTTGTGGATTATAATGTAGACATCGAATAATAATTTAAAGTATGAATATCCATCAATGATATTAATCTTAAAGTCATTCTAGACATTAACACCGTTGGATGCCGGCTCAGTGATATAGTGATTAAGTGCTCGCGCGCGAAGCCAGTAGGTTTTGGGTTCGAATCTCGCAGGGGGCGAGGTCGTGGATGCGCACTGCTGAGGAGTTCCACGATAGGACGAGACGGCCGTCCAGTGCTTCCAGGTTTTCCATGATGGTCTAGCTTCAACTGACTCATGATCTTAACCATTGATGTTAAATAAATGTTGAGTAAATTTAAATTGTAAACAAAATGATTTTTTTAAAAAACACAGTGGGATGAAATTAGTCCAGTAGACGATACGTAGTAACAGTATCAGTGGTAGTAGAAAACATCAAGCATCTGATAATATGATTTGAAAAGATAAAATGAATTTATTCTTTAAAAATATGAGATAATTTTAGAAAACTGATATCTAAGGGAGGATAATCAAGGTAGGCACATACATTATTGAGAACGACTTTGAATATATTACCCAATGATAATCATGAAGACTTTAACTAGACAGTCTACATATACCAACATGGTTCAGAGCATCAAAGAATGTCTTCATGGACTGACTCTATATCTTATATCAACCAATCTTAAGTTTCTTCTAATCTACTCCACTAAAACAATGACCATTGTATGTCGAAGTAGACAGTGATTAAGTATATGTAGTATATGGATGTGTCAGTCATAGCAGTTGATGAAGACATGATGGCTGGAACAAAATTCGGATCAGAAAGTTAACTTCACATGTTAAATTACCATGCAAACATAAAACAGTATACCAAAAACAGTCAGTATAATGTGACTTCGATGTAACCATTTTTTGAAAGATGTTTTCTTCCGACAAAAAATTTTTTCCAGTATGATTATAAAATAAAATTTATACAGTCAGTATTCTAGTTGGTTGATGATATAAGCTGGGAGAAATAACAAAAAACTAGTTTCATTTCCATATTCGGTAAATTAATTTGTATCTAATATATGTAGGTTATAGTTATATAAGCATCGTTGAAAACTACTTAATATCATGGGAAAATCCAGTTATCCCAAGCTTTATATGTATGTATTGAACGAATACTTGATGGGAATAAACTTATTTATTATTTATTTGAATATATATATATATATATATATATATATATATATATATATATATATATATATATATATATATATATATAGGTACAAAAGGGGAACCAAATACATATGCGCCACACAAGTCATTTGATTTGTGTGTGGGTTATGATACTGCCCGAGCGCTCAGATCGAAGCAGGTGGTTGTTTAGGGACCACACCCCAAGCCTTCGACCTAAAGGTTTAATCCACAAGGAAGTGGAGCAAAGTCAGAAGATGCAGTCCCATGGTAGCCGGTGACCAATAATTGGTTCATACGCTATTTATTCGTTCAGGATCCTGGAGCCCATGTGCACCATTGATTTGGAATGAGGGTTTTCCAACTCCCGTAGGCGAATCTTCCATATCCACCAATCTAGTTAAAGCACCGGATATTCGCTTTTCGTTCGCTCAATTTCGCAAACAACACATACGAGAAGGCAGTGAGTAGGACTTCCCTGGCAGTGGCTGTATGCACGTGGTAAGCATTTCATTTCCAATCCCTGCTATACACTACTTTTATATACATATTAGTAATTGCATCTGAAATTTATTTAATTAGTTAGCAATTATAGAACATTCCCTTTTATGAAGAGATCATTAGTACAGCTCAAATAGGATACTTTTTCACAAAATAATTTCATCAAAAACAATTCATTTTTATACATTCGTGTTGATAGATTATTATTATTAATAATACTGGTGATAATAACGAATGACAACAAAATAAAGTAGACGATACAACAAGACCATAGTAATACGTACTTTATACTCCATACTTCGGACTTTTCATTCTAATAACCATATTAACACACATGCACATACATCAACGTAAACATATATACAGTTTTAAAAATAGGGAAGAATCTACTCTAACTATCAAGTCGACTAATATTAATCATCGTAAATGCCTTGTCACAACAAGTATGTTTAATCAGCTGATAATGCATATATATATATATATATATATATATATATATATATATATATATATATATATCGTCTACATGACAAGTACACATCGAGATAACTATTAATCCCCAGACTATCTGAGTCATAAACACAAATGGGCAAAATAATGATAATCCTATTTATTATATGGAAACAGAAGGCTGAGACAACGGAAGCTATAAAAAAGACACCCATTTGAGATATGAAAAAAATACATAGAATTTTTGTATTCTATGAGGGATTGTGTATTCTCCACTTTTTATTTTGTTTCGTCTCGTTTTGTAATGACTAATAGCCATAGTGACATTCATATAAGGAAAATCATTTCGGATAACAGCAAAAGGCGGTGGTGGATAGTAATAGTTTAAATATCATAGAAAAAACGTTAATACAATGGGGAGAATTAAGCAGAAAAAAAAAAGGGAGAAACCTAGTGTGTACGTTTTTCATAAAACAAAGAATATACATTTGGATTAGTTGTATTCCACTAGTCAACTTTTCATTGTTTACATCACGGAATGGTTTAAACAGACAACCGTTGTTTGTGTTTGACAAAATTTCGGCACGGATTCAGAAAGCTCGATTGGCTTATGCCAACTTGCGTCACTTATGGCGTAGGCGATATATCCATGTTCAAACTAAAGGGCGAGTTTACTGTACAGCAGTTCACTTCAGTCTACTTTATGGATGTGGAACATGGCGATTAAGTGTAGAGGATATTTGTAGGTTACTGGTGCATTCGACAGCAGGTGTCTTCGAATTATTGCTCAGATAATTTTGGACCACACAGTAAGCAATGCCTTGGTTAAGAATAAAGTACCAGGTAAATATGCCAAATCGACTGATGAGGTAGCGACTCTTCATCATCTCAGGTGACAGAGAAATATCTTACGTATGTCAAACCACCACCTATATCGATGGGCGATGTTGTCTGATGTACGAATAGGTTGGAAGAATAAAGATTTCGAAACCAAAATATGGCAACAGTCCGCAAGGTAATTGTCAATAGAACTAAGCCATGTTTATAGGTTAAGACTACTTCTTTGAGGTCTGTGTGATTATCGTAACCAATGGTTGGGGACTTTGGGTGGTATGCCTCAGAAAAGTTCGCCATGGACCAGCTGCATTCACTCTTTATCCTCCCGTAGAACCTAAGTCTCGAAATCACTTCATAGGTTTTTTCCTCAATACCTAACCTTTATTATTAATAATCATACTGCCACTACTTCAACCAATTTGGGATTCGTCTTGATGTTATCCTTTATCTGTACTAACGTGGAATGATAATTTGAACCGATAGACTGTGCCATGGCAACTAGCGATTAACAAGTAAACCTGAACTTCATTTTACATTTTAATGCGCTTAATTTATGTCTTATTATCTGAACAACAATGACTAGTTTCACTTGTTCCAATCAGCTGGTTTGTCTAAATATACGGTGAACAATTAGCTTAGTTAACACATTAACACAAACAATTATCTTTGTTTACTTATCTTCATTTTATTCATGCTGTGAGATGTTTGATTCATATCATCTACCAAATTATCAGAGGTGATGTATAGTCAACGGATTCTTCGCGCATCAGATCTACACACACATACATACATACAACTGTTATCTTAACACAATTTCCTCCCCCCTTTTCACACTACATTTTGCATACTCACTACAGCAAATTCTTACCTTCAACATTGTTAACATGATCAGATGACCTGTTTAGTACACACAGTGAACAGGAGAATCATATAATTTGTAATTTAGCTGTTCGATTATATTTCTGTGAAAAAGCTTGGATCGGATTACTGAGCGAAGCATTGAATTTACTTAAAGTTTAATTGCTGAGATACTTTACAGACATAATTTTCTTCCACAATGTCTTTCATTAATCCAACTACTTTGAAACTTATTCGTTCAAATGTACACGACAGTTTTTACAAATAATAATATTAATTACATCATAATTTCATGCATAAATTAAGAACGCAACCAGTGAATAGAAAACTAAACGATTTCAGAGGCGTATTTCGATGAATGTTATTGAGAATGGAGAGATAGAGAGGGAAGAAGAAGAAGAAGAAAAAAAAGGAAATAGCCAAAATGAAGCATGTGTAATCGGCAGGATAATTGGGAACGGCAACAACATCAAACATTCGTAATGGTTACGACATAATTATTCTTTTTTACTAGATCACTCTCACTCTGTCTCTACCCCCTACATATACACAGTCTCAATCTCTCGGCCATTACTTGTTTTTGAAGTTTCAGTCGGGAAAGCGCGTGAGAAAAGCTAAGAAACAATTTAAAAAAAACGGAGTGCAATATAAATACAAATTAAATCTATGACGATGACCAAGAGAAGGAGGAGTGCAGATGCACACAATGCAAACAAAAACAGACGTCACACAAGGATAACGTCGTCCTCCCTCCCTCCCTCCAAGAAATCTAGACATTACAAACTAATAACATTAGTTACAAAGGCAACATGTGAAGGAATACAGAGGACATACGCACAACGAATCAATGTTGAATATACATTAAGTCATAGATTATTTATGTATATATGTTTTTGGTAAAGGTTACAAGAAGGAATCAACATTCATTTGAAATAACAATTCGTAAATAAGACAGTGAAAACAATAATAATAATAATAATAAAACAAATCTGGGAATAGTATTCACAAATACCGTTCGATAGTATTGTTATTATTAATAATATTAGGCATTATGACGACGATAACGTTGGCTACAATAACACTTGTTGTTAGTTGATACAACACACGTATAAACAGGTTGATTACTTAAAAACAAAGAAAATTCACATAGTAATAATTAGAAAAAAAGGATTAGATGAGAAATTATTGTCTTAGTGATGCGCAAACAAATGTCGACGAGTCTCTCTCTCCCTCTCTCTCTCGCTGCATGTGCGTGTGGGTGTGCGAGTCGGTTAGTGAACAAGTAAATGAATGAAAGACAAATAATACATGAGAACCAGGTGTACATGGATCGAAATACACATGTTAGTCTTAATCATATTTTATTATTGAAATAAGGTAGAACATATTGTAAAATAATAATAATAATAACAAGTTTACTCCCATAATATGTTGCATGTGTATGCGTGTACATACAGAGGTACGGTAGTATGGTACTGCAGTGTATATATGTGTCTGCACAATCCGAGCATAGAAACACATCGGAATATAGGTAAAACACTTAGTACATTAATGACCAGATGTATAAATATGGCTTATTATACGATAAAATAAATTTTTCGAAGGAAGAATTAATAGAAAATTTATAATATCTTCACTAAAACAAGACAAAGATGAGAAAAGGAAAAAAATGAAGGCGAAATTACAGAGAAAATATCATATGAGATTCAGACTGAGAGAAAACTACCGAAAGGCAAAATATTTTAGTTTCAAAGAAAACAGAACACCACCACCACCACCACCACACCCACAACAACAACGACGATGACGATACTACCTGCTTGCATGCATGAATAATTTTGTATGAAGCGATCATACTTAAAGGAAAGTACTTTATTCCTAATTTTTTTCAATCTGCTACAATTAGTGATATGCATAGTAGTACACTAGACTGACACCACCTGAAGACAATTTGGTTATGATTCTAATTTAATATGAAAGATAATAATAAGTGAGAGGTAAGACAGAAAAAAATTAAACGACAATGTGTGGAAGGAGAGAGAGAGAGAGAGAGAGGGAAAGCGCTATAGAAATATGTTTTATATAACAGACCGATGATAATTAAGATTTATATGATAAAAGTCTGGATCTGGATGATAACAAGAGGGAATAAGATTTAAATATATAAATATACAGAATAGTAAAACAAAGCAATCACAGAATAAAACTAACACATTTCCTTTTCCTTCTCTCCTTAATACATGCGCCTTCTGTTGTTTGATAAATTTAAACCAAATGGGAAGATAAAAAAAATATTTTACACAGAATTGCATTTTCACCAATTGCTTAAGAATAATTTGAAGCAGTTATGAAAGAATAATACTCATTTAAAGGTTTGACATATTCTACATTGCTTAAATTTATTAAATTATCTATCAAAAGATAGGTTTGTGTAATTGATGAAGAGGTACTTTCTAGAGATTTAAAAACTGATGATACCACCCCACCCCCTGTAGGGGGAGTAGGATTCGAATCGAGATCGTAGTGATTACAAGATAGAAGCCATAACAATAACTAAACCACAGCTACAGACAAAAAGGCATAAAATGGGATGTTGGACAAAGAGGTTAGATTGAATTATATGCTATGATGAAAGTAAGTCATACAAACATTAAGCCAATAACAATCTTGACAGTTGAATTTATGAGTCGACAAAGGCTAAAGCGCCATCAAAAAACCTGCAAACACTAGACGATCGCTTCGTCGTAGTATGGGCACAACACTTTATCCATTGTCTGGGGTGGAAAACTGCCTCACAATCGATACGGCTTGAACGCTTCTGGTCACAGCTCCTCAATAGAACTTCAGGAAATCCATCTTGAGGCCAGTCACTAGTGAGCACATGATTATTATCCGAATGAGTCGGTTAAAATTATTACAATTTCCACAAATCCCCATTCTGATAATAATAATAATAATAATAATAATAATAATATCTAACAGTTATTTTTCTAAACAATAAATATAGGATCTGTCATTAAGCTGCACCAAAACAAATTCGCCTGTAAACCTCAAAGCAAAACACTAAGAAAGATAAAAAGGGAAACAACTAAAAAATAACAATAACAGTTACATCACTGTTAACGATTCTCAGCACTATCAATAATTATGTATGTAATAATTATAAAGTGGATGGATCTTAACAAGCAATATCAAGTCTTTTGGTTTAATCACGTTTGATCATCTTCCAAACCGCTCTTATGCTAAACAGAATAGAACTTGAGAAGAGACGTAGGATGTGTATGTATGTGTTATAAGAACCATGGTTATCGAAGGACTACAAACTTATCAACTGGTAGAAGGAGTTATTTTTAGTTAGTCGTGAGTAACGTAGAACCTTATAAAAGCTCATTGATTTACATTGCCACACTATCAGCACGATGAAATTAGGATGAGTGCCAGAGTAGTGGAATTAGTTACAATATTAATTTAAAGCAGTTAGTCCCTTTTATTGTAGTAATATAAGTATAGTATAAGTAAGAAACTTAAGATCTAAATAAAGATGAAGAGTGAATATATCCACAATATTATGGCTGATTCTTAGTAATGTCATTCAACACCTTGAACCACTAGTTAAGATAATCGCACAAACTTTAATCACATGGTCAACAAATATCGACACTTTTGAATCTGACTGGTGTTATGCTTTGGTTCGGTTGCTTCTAGCTCTTTCAACTCTATCTGAAGTTTGTGCTGATGATGTCGTTCAGAAGAACGATGAAAGCTCCACGACCAAACCATCCAGCTCAGAGAACAAAACTCCACCAAAATCATCTACCTGAGCTACAAATCTTCTCCACCATCTCAAGTTATACATATCCTAAACACTTTAATTGACTAAGATTTACTTGGCACTAGACTGTAATGGAAACTATGCTGAGCGCAATTTTCTACATAACCAACCGATTCGATGAAAGTATTCCAAAATATTTATACATAGTTACATTGAAAGAAAGAAAAATTATACATACACACAAATATCGTATATCTAACTTTCTAAAGGACAACAGTTTAGAAATATTGTTACACTACTACACATTTGTAAACTTTACCATATCAACACTTTTAAATGAAATTAATCTCAAACACCAATCAACTGTTTAAACAATAAACTTTAGTAACAGATGAAATAAAACAATCATCAACCTATCTATCTATCTATCTATCTATCTATCTATCTATCTATCTATCTATCTATCTATCTATCTATCTATCTATCTATCTATCTATCTATCTATCTATCTATCTATCTATCTATCTATCTATCTATCTATCTATCTATCTATCTATCTATCTATCTATCTATCTATCTATCTATCTATCTATCTATCTATCTATCTATCTATCTATCTATCTATCTATCTATCTATCTATCTATCTATCTATCTATCTATCTATCTATCTATCTATCTATCTATCTATCTATCTATCTATCTATCTATCTATCTATCTATCTATCTATCTATCTATCTATCTATCTATCTATCTATCTATCTATCTATCTATCTATCTATCTATCTATCTATCTATCTATCTATCTATCTATCTATCTATCTATCTATCTATCTATCTATCTATCTATCTATCTATCTATCTATCTATCTATCTATCTATCTATCTATCTATCTATCTATCTATCTATCTATCTATCTATCTATCTATCTATCTATCTATCTATCTATCTATCTATCTATCTATCTATCTATCTATCTATCTATCTATCTATCTATCTATCTATCTATCTATCTATCTATCTATCTATCTATCTATCTATCTATCTATCTATCTATCTATCTATCTATCTATCTATCTATCTATCTATCTATCTATCTATCTATCTATCTATCTATCTATCTATCTATCTATCTATCTATCTATCTATCTATCTATCTATCTATCTATCTATCTATCTATCTATCTATCTATCTATCTATCTATCTATCTATCTATCTATCTATCTATCTATCTATCTATCTATCTATCTATCTATCTATCTATCTATCTATCTATCTATCTATCTATCTATCTATCTATCTATCAATGTATATATATTGGTTGAATTGTTTTTTACTAATAACCCCCCCCCATAAACTCTGTTGATTTTCCTAATAAATCTATAAACCAGTATGCGAAAACATACATGTACACACAAAAGGAACAAAACGGTGGATGAATTAAACTATAAAGCCACGTGTGCCGAATAGTAACTAAAGCAACACCACCACTATCAACATTTAAGGTGTTTTATGTGTAAGGTCAGTAGTTATTAACATGCATCAATAGAAATGATATTGACAAATAATAATAACAATAAATGTGATAGGTGAAATAAAACAACAATGCAGTTTGTAATATAAAAGAAATGATTCTTTTCTTAGTTTTCAAGAAACAATATAATGATTAACAGAGAATAATGAAGAAAACAAAGAATAACTGATTGATTAAATTTATCGACTAAATATTATTTTTAGGCTATAAAAACTGATAAAAGACATAAACAGAAAGTAGTTTTAGTGAAAAGCCGTGACATTTAGATATGAATTCAATTGAATGTCGGCTAAGTGATCTAAAGGTTAGACGATTACCGCGAAACTTGAAAGCCTATCTGGGTTCAATATCAATGGAAATATATAAAGTAAACAGAATAGAAGAGACTAAATGCTAAATGAAAACTGACGAATATAGAAGCAGACAACTCCCTAAATTTACAGACTACTCAGTAGCGATAAATGTAATGTTTGTCTAGTTCTTTAGTACTGACCATATTTTCATCGATGAGGTTGGAATGTGGGTAGTGTACTGAGTGACGCAACATCGTGTGCACTATGTTCATATGTGGGAAGATTCGAGATAATGGTGGGTTACGTAACGTTGCTTCAAATCACATACTTATCTACTTACGCCTGTTACGCCCTAGTGGAGGAGCATAGACAACCTACGAGGATTCTCCAATGAACTCTGTCCTGGGCAATCCTTTCCAGTTGTTCCCAGTTGTTATTGATTCTTTGCATGTCTGCTTCTAATTCCTATATCTTCCTTTTTTTCCTTTTCCCGCCAGGATTCCACGTTAGGGCTTGCCTTGTGATGCGGTTTGATGCTTTCTTCAATGTATATCCTATTCACTTCTAACGTCTTTTCCTGATTTCCTATTCAGACAGAAGCTGGTTTGTTCTCTTCCACAGAAGGCTATTGCTGATGGTATCCGATCAACAGACATTGAGTATCTTGCGTAGACAATTGTATTTTTTAATGATCGTTGTAGTAGTTCTCCAAGTTTCAGCTTCGTACAGTAGAACTGTATTGACGTGGGTATTGACGATTCTGACATTGATATTGGTCGACAATTGTTTTGAGTTCCATATGTTCTCCAAATGCATGAAGTTTGAATCACATGGCGAGTATCAACTTCCTTAAGATTTACGGTATGCCTTTCTAACGAGTATTAACTATGTTTATTATTTATTTCAACACATAAACATTGATACAAGGACGCACCAAATACATATGCGCCACACAAATCTCATTCGATATGTGTGAGGGCTGTGATACTGCCCGGGTGCCCAAACCGAATCACGTGGTTTTCCTAGGGGGCACACCCCGAGCCTTTGGCCTAAAAGTCTGACCCATAAGGCAATGGAGCATCGTGAGGAGATGCAGTCCCATGGTAGCCGGTGACCAACAACTGGTTCATACGACATTTGTTCCCTCAGGATACTGGAACCCATGTGCACCAATGGTTTGGAATCCGGTTAAAGCGCCGAACATTCGCTTTTCGTCCTCTCATTTTCGTAAACAACACCCGTGGTGCGAGAAGGCAGTGAGTAGGACTTCCCTGGCAGAGGCTGTATACGTGTGGCCGTATGAGAGCATTTCGAGAGGGAGGGCGGGCCCACCCCACTTTCGGCCATACCAGGGCATCTGGGGTCGTATTAACTATGACGAAACCTAGGTGAATGATTTTCTGTCAATTACCGCCAATATGTATAAATATAACAATATTATCCATTATTTACACGTAATTATGAAAAGAGAAATATCAAAAATCCTATTTATTTAAAATCAATATTGTTTGATATACACTGATGTTATTACACCAATTTTTTTTACTAGAAAAAAGTTAACACAACAGATGGACAACAAAGGAATGACGATGAAAGCGCAAACACAAGCCGATTAAACAGAATAGAGAGTGGATAGATAGGTATATATATATATATATATATATATATATATATATATATATATATATCAGTATATACAGTCAAATAAATGTACACCAAAACTTACAAACGAATACATGTAATAAAGATAGACAGTATGTATATGTAATTTGAAACTGAAAAATTGAAGGAATGTAATGTACTACAGTTGGTGGTAAATAGTATAAGTAGCAGTAGTAGTAATAACAGTAAGTGAAGGGAGGAGTGAGCACAGAGAAAGAAATGATAAAGCCGAAATAAAAACTTTATAAAATATAACGGAGGGGGATATATATATATATATATATATATATATATATAAACAAAGATATGGAAAATAGAAAATGTCAAAATCTTGTACTGATATTACGATTACTTGTGTAACTAACTATGGAACGAATCAGTGTATAAGTAATATGTAATTAAGTTTTCTTTTTCGAGAAAATCTGCGGACAACTTGTTTTTGGTAAATGGGAGGACACTTGAAAAGGAAAAATAATAACGACGATGCAATAATGATGTTAATTAATGTTTCATAAAAGTATGTGAATATTAGACACATTTTTGCTGTATTACTATTTTAGAAAAGAAAAAAAGAAGATGAATCTAATCTTAAATAGTACATAGAGATAACATTGATCTGTGTATATACATATTGAAATGGATAAAGTTTAGATATAGATATCAAACAAAGCGTTGATTTTTGAATAAAAGTTTAAAAATACATTAATTGCCAACAAGCTGAATAATCCCTATTCCACTTCTAATAATCGGAAAATATCAGTCAGTCAGTCAGTCAGTAACAACGTAGAACTTCGTATGTACGTACATCAGTTCGAGTTGCCACACCACATTAGCACAGAGATGCAGATGTCGATTCAAATCCCGTAGTGATAGAGGTGGTAAGAGTATAAGCAGAATCGGAAAGATTAGGGTTTGAAGATCTTATTTAAATAGTATAAACCAGTGAAATAAATTTGGAAAGAGAAAAAAAGAGACAAGGACGATTCAGGATATTAGAATTTGGGAGAACACAAAGAGTGAGAGCACCTGCGCCATCGCAAACGATTTTGAGCCATGTCATTCAAGGTCTCTAACCATCAGTTGCTATTATCTTTCGGAAAATATAAATTGCTCAAGTGAATACAAAAACAGGATAATGTTGAAGAAGAGTTATATTACTATTTATTGATAAGTCTTGTTAATTGAACGTTATATTCAGTTCCTAAGCTATTCTCGTAAACAACAAGCTAGAAGTACACAGCGACTTAAACACGAGAGAAAAGGCGCAAAATATACAAGAAGCACATTACTCCAAAGGTTCATTTTAGTACAGAAAATATAGGGCTTTTATAGTATTTTAGATGTCGTTGGGTTTCCCGAAAATTCCGGAATACTACTAAACATAGTAGCAGTATAGTAATCAGCCAATCAGAAACTCTATATGTGACTTTTCACTTTCTTGATGTTTCTGGCTAAACTTCAACTGAACGCTGATTGAATAAAACGCTTCTTAGTGTTTTCCTGAGCCTTTCTTGTCTTTTACGAGGAGTTTTCTGGATAACCCCAACATTTATGTTTTAAAAATGTTTAATTCATTACATTACCTGTTTTGGTCATTAATGATTTTCATTATCATGCAAAACAGATGTTCGTTACATTGATAAAACATTGTTTTATCAAGTCAGTGAACTGGTCGTGTATTTTTTACTCAACAGATGTATGGAGAATCACCATTCACTGATAAAAAAAGAAGAACGCTCTACTGTAATAATCGAGGAAAAATCATATCTACTGACACAATCTTTTAAAATATGAGACCTAAAGTCAATCGCTCATGAATTAAATCAGAATGGTATTTAGGAAAACAGGTTCCAAAATCTCTTTTGGATTTTGAGTATGTGCCCTATTTATGATACAAGCGAAATATTCTCTCTGAATTGCAAACAATGAATGGCATTCCGAGCAGTATTACCCTATGGTTGTGAAGATTGATTTGTAGGGTACTAGTACTTTCTAACAGAAGTCTTCGAAGTATCTTTTGCGAATAGGGAGAAAACGATCCAAGTGAGTAATGCTTACTTAATGTGTACATAATCAGGTACAAATACCAAATCGAGGCTGTAAACTTTCATTCACTACGGTGGTTGTGACATGTGTTATAAATGGCTAGTCACAGTCGGTTGTAAAGTATAATGCTGGTTGACGTGAAAATTAGATGGAAGAGAGGCAAGATAGACCAATCCTAGACATGTTGTCAGAATATGTGAAGTTAATGACGATTAGATTAAACCGAAACGGACAATGTTAGTTTTTTTGGATTAGACAGTTTAAGATTAACAACAACACATTGTTTAATGAAATGTAATGGAATTGTTTCGAACAATAATTTGAATTAGGAGGAAGGGGTATCCGTTCATGTTGGTAAGCTAAGAGACTACCTGATAATGGTGTAAACGATTATCATGACGAATGGTTGGAGAAATTAGATTAAATAGATCAGAACAAGTTACAATATGACAAATGTATTCGCTCTTCATTTTTCCCTACAGCTTAATTTTTAAAAAAATTGTATTATGCCTTTTATTCAGCGAATTTTTTTCATTCTTCACAAATCATGTTGTAAATTGGTAAATATAAACTACTTTAGCCATGGTTAGAACAAATTGTAACTAAATGGTTAAAGATGTTGGATAATATGATTAGAATTGTACACAATTTTTTCAACACATAGATATTGGTACAAGGAGGCACCAAATACATATGCGCCACACAAATCTCATTCGATATGTGTGAGGGCTGTGATACTGCCCGGGTGCCCAAACCGAATCACGTGGTTTTCCTAGGGGGGCACACCCCGAGCCTTTGGCCTAAAAGTCTGACCCATAAGGCAATGGAGCATCGTGAGGAGATGCAGTCCCATGGTAGCCGGTGACCAACAACTGGTTCATACGACATTTGTTCCCTCAGGATACTGGAACCCATGTGCACCAATGGTTTGGAATCCGGTTAAAGCGCCGAACATTCGCTTTTCGTCCTCTCATTTTCGTAAACAACACCCGTGGTGCGAGAAGGCAGTGAGTAGGACTTCCCTGGCAGAGGCTGTATACGTGTGGCCGTATGAGAGCATTTCTAGAGGGAGAGCGGACTCTCCCCACTCTTGGCCGTACCAGGCCAATTTTTCCCCTTTAGTTTCAAAATGATCATGTGCTCATGTTAATTCACTGAATTCATTCTTCCTTTTTTTTAAATCACAACCACTGATAATGTTGCTACTTTTATTATTCTAACATTGATCTTGATAATTACATTTTACTGTGTTGATAGAGACAAACAACTTGAACCTATAATATGTATATATGCTAGATTCTGTATTACTTATAAGTGATTTAGTTATTTTATAAATTCATTTACATAGAACAGTAATAGAACTCGAAAATTAAAAAAAGGTAAACAATTAAGAAAAGGGATTTTTCTTCTTCTCAAGTTCCTCTTTTTTATTCTCTTTTCCTAAAAATAGGTTGCTAATTCATTATTTGTTCATATGTACATAGATATATGTATATTCTAGAATGTGAATGTAGTATGCTTTTCTCTCTCTATCTCTATCTGTTCGGAAGTGAATAATTAATTAGCAGTTATTTCTAATGAAAAGTAATGAAATAAATCGACAGTTTAGTTGAAAGTGTGTGTGTGTGTGTGTGTGTGTGTGTGAGTGGGAGAGAGAGGCAGGAGAGTGAGTGAGAAAGAGGAGAAGAAAAGAACAACAATAAAGAAAACAACAGTTGACAAATGAATGTGGACAGAATTCAATTTTAATTCATTTGTTTTTTTCTTTCAATAAACAGAAGAAGAAAAAACACAAAGATGTTTACGTGTAGAAATTTGAAAAATTAAGAAAAAAAATGTGGAAAACATTTCCTTGTACACTTTTTATTCATGACAGATAGATAATATGAGGTTATCAAACAATTTCATATAGTTTTATATAATAGTTATAAGGTAGCATAGTAATACACTACAATTTAATGAGTAACAAATTACTATCCACATAACAAAATGACTTTAATTAAACAATCATTGAAAGCATTGGACAACTGTTTCATTCTATTAGATGGACATAGATTGGATTAAAGCAAGTTTCGTGCAGTATTGTGTTGGGGTATGCAGATTGGTTATTTTTTTAGATAGTCAGTGCTAGCAAATGTTTGGAGAAGAATCTAGAATCTTGTGTAGCATTATGAATGTATTAATGTTTTTATTATTGTGATTCCTAATTCCCATCCAGCTTTTGTTTATTTGGAATATAAATACGTTTCTGCTAAACCTTGTTTTAATTTGGGGACTTGTCGAGTGAAGTAGTGATCCAAGGAGCTGGATCGTAATAAGAGAAATTATAACACATTCCAATACAGGACTCATCAATAGTTCACACTAACCACATTACAAAAACCGAGGGTCGAACTCAAGATCACCTTCAGGTCATATGGTGAGTACTTAACTTTCAAATCACTAAGTCGACATCCAGTAGTTTGCAATCTTAATTGTCATGAATTCGTGATGATGGGAAGCCATAATTCAACGACATCAATGAGTAAATGCCTCCTTACTAGACATGGTTAAACTGCATAATCTATACAAACTCTTTACACTGATAATAGTTTAATCAATTTAATGAAATATAAATAAAGATGGATTATCCATTCTAACTAGTCAGCAATATATATTGATTGGTTAAATGTCTTTTTCCGAAATTTAGTTGAATTGATGGGAGGCAATACAAGTGGTGTAGTAGTTAAGAATTGAATGTAGACAACACCAATGCTTCGATTTATGATATAACGAGATTTAGTAACTACATGTACATACTTTAAATATGCATGTTCAAACTATGATTTTAGCAATATGTACATGTAGGAAATGCTTAGATACACAACTGAGCAACAAACCTTAAAAAAATACAACTGTTTTAATTCAAGTTACATTTTATAATGAAACAGAATTCAGGTGATTACGTATTTTCACTAGAAATTCAAGAATTACTTGTCAACAGAAATCACCAGTAAATACTTTGTAATTCTTATCATAGGGTCCTGTGGAGATTACTGAATTGGACCCTTTCAGGAATCTTGAGTGTGTACAACTGAAGAGCCAAAAAAAGTTAGAACGAACTCTTTGTTTAGTGCTTCCTAGTTTTTAATAGTTGTCGTGGCGCGAAAATTCAAATTTAATATTCTTCGAAACACTCTATTATAACAATCATCATGTGCTTACTAATGATTAATTAGGAAAGGTAATTTTCTGGAGTTCCAGTGAGAAGCTGAGGCTAGTGGAGGAGTTCAATTATGTGGAGTGTAAAACAAAAAAAAAACAGAACCTAACAAGAATAATCACATAACTGTACTGAAATTGTCAATTGCCAACATCAATTATTATTTAGATGTGAAACATAACATCACTCGGCCATTTGTTCTAGTCTATGAATATATTCACAACACCATAACTAACAATAGCCAATTTACTTGTCAACAATTAATATGGGAATATTTGGAAAAGGTTCTAACCAAGTAGATAAAAAGAAAGTTTCCTGTACTAATTACTATCTCAGTGATTACAAGTGGAGAAGCTCCTCATCGTATTCTTCTAATACTGCTTCATAATGATTCACACAATTTTTTCATGAATGTGATGACAGAAGTAAAAAAAAATAATGTATTATAGCAACATGTTAACAGAATAATAAAATAGAATAAAACCAAGCACGAAACAAGGAAGTTATCCACCGAAAACAATGGAATATAGTTGTGTAATATTGTTAATCAATTGAAGTTAGACTTGTACACTATTGAATCTCGACTTAGTGGCCTACAGATTAGGCGTTCAGATGCGAGACCTATTATCATGAGTTTAGTCTCGGTTGCGCACCATGACGAAATAGCCGTCCAATGCTGACAGGTTTTCAATGGTTGTATAACTTAAACGAATATCAAAACAATTACTTCCATGTATATATATAAGTCAAACACGAGATTAGATTAATGCATATATAGCAAAAGAATAGTTACTGGTAGGATATGTCTATGTGCATATGTGCACTCACGTGTACATATAAACTACATGTTTCAGGGAAAGAGCAAACTATGCAGACATAAACATAGACGCAAGGATATTATTACGGATCTAAAAATGTAAAACAAGCTAAAAAGCAATAATAATAAGTGAAATAGTGAATGAATGGTAGAGAATATAAAAGAATCAAGAAAATATGCAAGGAAGACATTAGAGCAATTATGAATAAGTGGTACATAAATGTATACGTTATTTAATTCGTTTATGCAATTCCTACTTTTGATTAATCTTATAGACTAAATATGATCATTTTAATGATAGTGATGATACTGATTATGATTAACATCACTTTTAAATGTAACTTATTTTGTACATTTAAAAAAAAGAGATTCAATTGTCTGACATTCATTTCGAATGATACTGTTTTTTTCTTCTTCTGAAGATTAAAGGATAAACAACTGAATAAAATAAAAAGATTACTTTTGAATATACACCAACACACAATCTAACAGTAGTTCATTATAAGCAAAGATGGATAGTGGCTAGCAGTGGAATCCAGGACGTGCGTTTCGTCCTGTTTGGGACTCGTCAGCTGGATGTACCTGCATCTCAGAGTTGGTGTTCACTCTGGGACTCGAACTCAGTACCGTTCGCTTCAAACGCCATCGCGTTATCCACTTAGCTACTGAGTCCTAGAGTGAACATCAACTCTGAGATGCAGGTACATCCAGCTGACGAGTCCCAAACAGGACGAAACGCGCGTCCTGGATTCCACTGCTAGCCACTATCCATCTTTGCTTATAATGCTTGTAAATTAAGGCAATATCGAGGCATACGCACAGTATGCACATATGCCAATAAGAGACTGATCAATTTCAGTCCAAAAACATCAATGGGAAGATTCAAGTAAAACAATATCAAGTGAAGTAGTTCATTATGTTCTTTCTAATGAAAGCAAACAAATAATCACGTATAGGAGAGATGATATACTGTAAGTTGAACACAATATGCAACAATCAGACAAAGAAAAGGTAAACCAAATTCAGGGCCGAAGATCCTGAGTTCGAATCCTGTGTGTGGAGTTGTGGATATGCATTGTTGTTTGTTACTTATTTATTTGAACACATAAATACTGGTATAAGGGGGCACCAGATACATATGCGCCACACAAATCTCATTTGATTTTTGTAAGGACTGTGATACTCCTCGGGTGCCCAAACCACTGTTGAGGAGTCCTGTATTACGAAGAAACGGCCGTTCAGTGCTTTCAGGTTTTTAATGATGGTTTAACATCAATCGATTCATGATCTCAATCAAATAGTTAACAATCTCACAACCTCATGCTGATAATTTTATATTTGTAAAAGGAGCATACTGTTATGATCTTATGTCCGGCTTTTATCACATGATCTACCCAGCAATCAAAATACGACTTATACAAATCTTAGCACTATGCCAAACCAATGACGTTCAACCGGTATGAGCAGTCTAGCGTCCTTATTGGTCCTATGTCCTCCTAGCCCGTCCGCTTGGGTCCAGAATTCAATACCAGCTTCTGCAATATGAATCGAATCGTTTATTTCAGACATACTCGGTTTATATATCAACCAGACACACCACAACGTACCATAAAATAGAAAATAACATGTGTACACAATAAAGCCAAAAAGTGGCTGTGAATGAGGGAGATAGTAATTAATAAACAGGCCATAACTCAAGAATGATAAATCGTATAGTAATAGTTTATGGGTCAAATTAAAGCTTATAATAATAAGAATATAAATATACATAAACTAATTGTTGAATAGTTATACCATAAGAATATATAGATAACATTAGTCAATTAATATGTCTCAGAAGTTACTTGTGATTTAATCTTCGCTCGGATATAACACATACAAACTCACACTTGATTGTCTTATGTACCTAGTTCTATCTAGTACGGACGAAATTCTGAAGATAAAGTTTTAATGTCACCACTAGTGTTTAAATGACTTGATATCGTTTGGATAGTATTGAGATATCAAGTAGTTGGATTTTTATTGATCTAGATTTCGTGTCAGTTGGTAATCATTAAAAAAGTGTACCTGCAAATCTAAAGGAAAAAATTGAGTCTCGTGGTATTTGAGTCCCTGTCATCAACTAGCGCTCACTATATTTCAGTTTTACGGGAGATTAGTAACGTCTTGAGTGGCTAAACGATAAAGACTCAGACTGTGAAGCTGGATAGTGTGGGTTTAGACCAAGCAGACAGACATCATCAATACAAAGCCTGAAACACATGTGTGTTGACAAAAGATGCCCTACTAGAATAAGACCATGAGTTGAAGATAACAAGATTTATAACTAAAGAGTAGTAGCAATGACAATGAGAAAGACTAAGCATTGAGAATACGTGAGGAAATGACAGAGTAGAAAAGTATGTAGAAGGGATATAGGAGTTCAAGATCAAATGTCACTATCAATGTAATCCAATTAGGATGGATATATCACATCAACGATGAATCAATTACCGTTTGATAAGCTTGCTAATCAAAAGCTTGACAATGATAACATAGTCACTTTTTAATTCTTTAAAATCCTTTTACAAATGAGCCGCATATGATAGAAAAAAAAGCGTGAAGTACGAACAGAAGTTTGATTTCATAGTCAGTTTATAGGTTTTTATTAATAATAATGGAAGTAATCCTCCAATCGCAACGTGATATATAATGCATTAATTTTCTGGAGAAATCTTGGTCGTTTTCAATGGAAGCTAGTTAGATACAAATGTTTTCAGACATATTCTAGGTTCTGTAGATCTTTGAAATATACACAATATACGTTAGCGATTTATTTAGCGTTAATCACACAAATAAGCAAATATACATACATACAAGGTTGTTGTCATTAAGACGCTCTAAAAATCCGATTGATTCGATTAATCAAGAGTACTATTGGCAAAATAACACAGTTTAATAATTCATTAATAAAAATTTACTACTGGACGTCCAAAAGTCAATAATATTGATGCCGACCTCATGGATTTGTGCTATTAATATGTCAAAATGAATGGATAATGAGTGTAGACAGACTAAGCGAATAAGTTCTGAAAGGCAATGAAATGTAAGTTTTATATATTTCACTGATGACTACCATAAAACATGAAGACACATATATCTATAACAACACTATCCAAGTACAAATCAATACTATAATATGCCATGGAAATGATATTCTTTCATGCCAAGAATTCAACTTTCGATTGCTTAATCACATAATAATAATAATAATAATAATAATAATAATAATAATAATAATAATAATGCTGATTTCTAAGCTCTGGTTTCGAATTACACTATTTGTATGAAGCGTTTATATTACCCTAATAACTGAACATATGAACCAATATATTGAGTACAATAATCACTATTTCAACTAAATTAACAGAAAATAAAACACAAATGTTCATAGAGTTTGATAAATAAAATGAACTAATTTATATTTATATATATGACCTTAATGAGAACTCATTTTTATTGTTCCTTAATCTATTATATCTGTTAGTAACATTCCAGAATAATGCCTGTGGGGGTAAAACAGTAACTTGAATAAAAGTTACATCCTTACATACTACAATTCGGAAAAAGGAAATCGCACAAGATATTTAACAAACATATATAGGGTATGGATTTGTGTATACTCAATCTCGAGTTATACTTGAAATGTGAGGTCCAATGATACTATCCAGTTTGCTGTAACTAAAGTAGATGAACCTGGATTCAAGTCTATGGATTAGTAGTTGAAAATCAAAACGCCATACTACTGTTGTAGTAATATAAAATCTTAAAGAAGCATTAACTTTTTAATTTATTGCTGGTGTTCTCTATAAAAAATTACAGACATATGTAAACTAGAAAAAACATATATCCATGGTCTTCACAGAGTAACGGAAAGTAACGAAAAGAAGATAATTGGAGACTAGTACATAATTTGAAGGCTAAAACATCAAATGATAATCTCCTAACATAGTTGTCGATAAAACATGAGGAAGATTAAACAATCAATCATTAAGAATTGGGGAATAACTTAATACTTGTTATGTTGCAGTCTATCGGCTTCACAATGAAACAAACTCTAATTCTACAGAGAAAAGACTATCATAGAAGTACTGAACTGAAATCCAAGGATCCACATTTCCAAATACAGTCAATCTGTCATAAGAATATTAAGTTCAATCCCATGTACAGTTATGAATGTATAGTGTTGAATAACGTATTTCGAGTAATAATTTAACGATCAATGGATTCAATCTTCAGTTGCTAGGTTCAAGATTCGCATCACGCTTAACCTATTTCGATCTAAGTTCACATAACTAAAATCTGGCTTAAAACTAAGTATATAAATTCAAAAATCAATTTAAAGTTTCAAACTGGAACAAAACAAGTATCAATAGCTTTCCGATTTTAGATCTCTCTCTGTTAAGATAATATGAATTCGTTACGTTGTAGTAGGCCCATTCAACTATTGTATTATTTATCTGCTCACTGTAATTTAGACACGATCCACGATGTAAATTTCTGTGTGAGTATGATTGGGCACATGTCAATTTTCAATCTCTTCTCCCATTGGTTGTAATACACAGATAATCAATAATTTATCCATTCTTGATTAACATATATATATGGATTTTTAACACACACACACTCTTGGTTTCCCTGTGTGCTTGCTTCCAGTACGCTTGCGGATTTTACCAATCTTTAACAATAAACTATCTCTATAACTGGCGTTCAGGCTTTTGAATAATCTCGAGTAAATCCATAATTCTACTAGGAGATTTAGCCTGCATTAAATTCACAGTTAACGAGATACTAGCAATTGGAGTCAGATATAGAGGAAATCAGCCTCTACAAAATTTGATGACCCGCATTCAGAACACGCACTATTTCTCTACAATGATAATCGTTTTCAATATAGACACAAGCTACAAATAATCAAACTGATTTACAAAAACAAGCCAAGTAGATTTCAATGTCAAAAACATTTATTCCAAAAGGGAAAGAAAACCATTTACAATAATCATAATGACATAGAACTGACACAATATGATTAGTTTTATTTATAATATGAATGTAAATGGTAAATCAAGAATATGGTTGTCAATGAAAGTTATACACAAAAATTGTTACATATAATAATAATTGGTTTTAACACGATTGTTAGAATTGTCAGTAAATGGTTGTGAAGATGATTACTGGCTTTCATTGAAATCATGAACCGATCTAAGTTCGATTCTCACATTCGAGGTACTGGATATGCGCACTGTTGATGATTTCCATACTAGAACGAAACGGTAGAACAATGTTTCCGGATTTTAAACGATGGGCTAATTTAGATTGGTTCATGATTTCAACAAATTCTAGTAAAAATTGCCTTTACTGACCAAAACAGGTCACAAAGTTCAAATCTTCCTGTATAATTTTCATCAAATTTATACACTTGTTATTATTATTGTATTGAGTTACCAAGATGTATGTATGTGTGTTCACCTGAAAGTGATCACTTTTTTTAATCACCATGACACTATACACATTTACATGAATTCCAACAATCTCTAACACATCAATGTGTTTTCAACACATCTAGAAAGTGAATGACATTATATAGCGTCCAGGTTTTTTTGTAACTAGTACTGAAAAATAAAAATTGGAAGAAAAATATAAAAAAACCCAGTTGACCTAAGAAAACATACTTCTAATCTATCAATATATCTCTCTTCGTAGAACAATCGAATGGATATACAGTGTTACCAAGGCATAACAACAAACAACATGGAGAATACACTTAAATTAACAAAACGAACACATGAAATGCACCTTACATGTCTGCCACCCTGCAGGAATATAATTGAATGTATGTATATGAGCATGTATCTATGTATATATATCGAATATAATCCATTAACACACAATATGTTATCACTTTTTCTCTGTAATTAATCTTTTCATCATATTATAAACTCTGATTAATTTCTTCTGTGTCTCTCTCTTCCCGCATACTGTCTTTCTCTCTCCCTCTCTGAACCCATTGATGTCAATAAAACTATCTATTCATATTAGATTTATATAGAGAATACATGGAACTAAGTAATTTTCGATAAATAACATCCAGTTTAGAGGAGAGGCAGGGTAAGAGTTATTATTCAAAGTAAGATTAATAGATGGATAAGAATGTTTTATGATTATGGATGAATAAATAAATAGGAATGAGATTTAACAACATTAAAATTCTTAAGAGCAATATAATAATAATAATGATAATGTTCAGAACAGAAAACCACCAAGGTAATTAAAGTGAATGGTTGAAGTATGTGAGGTAAATTGCTGAGAAATTAACAAACAAGATTGCATGTATGGTTGGATGGTAGAAAGTTTTTTTTGATAAGAAATGGTTGCAATGAATACGAATTAGTTAGTCAGTCAAGTGTAATCAACGTGCAATCAGACAAAAATATACATTTGGGCTAAGTTCCTCACAATACAACCACAGTAATAACAAGATAAAGTGAACAAAATGGATATGAACAAGGTCAAAGTGATAGTCTTGATGTCTTTGAAGATTGTGAAAAAGAAGATTAAGCATATAGAATTTATAATATATATTTTACGTTACTAGTAGTATAGCTTCATGAAGCGCGTTTCGTCCTATTTAGGACTCGTCAATTGGAAGTATGAACCAAAAAGAGACTGATCAATTGCAGTCTGTAGTATCAACAGTGAGATTCAAACAACCAATACACATGAATTAAAATGTTTAATTGTTGAATCAAGAAGCAAACTAAATCAATAACACTATGTTACACCATGTTACATGTTAGTAATAGTCACATAAAAATATTAAGACAAGTATACCTTTCCAACTAACTTGTCAGAAAACATAATAAATCACAAATGTGTTTATTTTCCTTTAAATTTTGACTTTATTTTAATATTTATCAAGTTAATTTCTGCTTACTATACTAGCGTGAAATATGATAGTATAGGCAGAAACACAATTGTACTATACACCATACATTGTTTGTTTGTTTCTAACTGAACGAAATCATATAGTATGTATATAGATAATGGTAAAGTGTAGAACAAAATGAAACACATGAGGGTTAATGAACTACTGAAATAGAGTATGAATAAAATAGCACAATGAAAAAGATCTTTCTAGTCGATAAGATGATAAAATGATCAGTAATATAATGTCTTTAAAATACACACTAGTTGAATTGAGATACAAAGATTCACTTTTGTGATAGATGTTTCAGTATCAGTGAACATGACCATTTAATCCACATGTCATACACACTCTACATCACATATAATTACTAAGAAATAATGATCACTAGTATGTTAATGTCTCATGTACTGATAGCAACTAAATAACAATTTCATAAATATATAATAAATTACCAGTAACAAAAAAGAAGAGAAATAAAAAGGAAACACAGTTGACCTTAGGAAACTCTTAATGTACAATCATGTAAAATATCTTAAGCAGAGATAGATGGTGGCTAGCAATGGAATCCAAAATGTGCATTTCTGCCTATTTGGGACTCGTCAGTTGGATCTTCGTGTATTCCTGAGTTGATATTTACTTCGGGACTCGAATATATCCCTGTTCATTTCAAATTCCACTTAGCTACCGAATCCAGAGAGCCACTGGTTCATGTCATAGAGTGAATTTTAGTTCATCTGTAATAGTTGTTTGAATTTCCTTACTGATGTATAGGGACTGCAACTAACCAGTATGAAAAATTGATGAGGATCTATATCATTGGGTTTAACTATGTAGGTATACATATGCATCAAAAGATGCAGGTTGGATGAACTATCTCTTTTGAATAAGGATTTTAGACTTTAATTAGTATTTGACAGGCATAATAGTCGGAGGAAAACACTTTTTAAAACCAACACTGAGTATGGATGTCGGACTTTATTTCGCTAATTTCACCCTTAATATTTTCAAACTGATTTGTACAATATGGTAAAATCTAGCCGATAGAGCTCGACTGGTTGATTAAGATGAGCAGGTTGAACCACCAAGCACAATAAGGTGACAGTTACAGGTAAAAGGAAATAAGCCAGACACAAGAAATAGCTAATAACTGTGTCAAAATTCATTTTATTTCAACACTATATACATATGTATATATCAAGTAAAAAAAATGACTCATTAAATGAAATGTTATTTATTTTATCACTTCAATTCTCTTCTTTTCATCTCTTTTATAAATCACCTCTGAATTCCTTCTTCTTTCATCTTTTTTCCCTTAACTCTTTTTCTTATATCACCACCAGGAAAAAAAAAGAGAAAAGAATGATGTAGAATAGAATTCTGGTGATAACTGTATAATAAAAAAGGCTAAAAACTTTAATGAATAGGAACAGTGTGAATACACTAACAAAAGTAAAAACACTAGACGAGAACATTCAAGTGTACATAGTACAGGAACAGATTTGAGAATATTATTTACCAACATCATCATTTCATGTCTTTTTTTCAACATTCCGAAGATCAACATAAAAGGGATAAGAAATAAATAAATGAATGTGAATAAGGGAACGAATCTATGGTGAATGACCGCGCCAAATACTACAACAATTACTACTACTAGTAGTAGTAGTAGTAATAATAAGTAGTTTACAAGTAGTTTGATAAGTATATTTAAAAAGAAATGAATGCGAAGAAATCTTAGTGAGTTGAAATTAACATAATGACTATTTCTCTACTCTGTTGTGTTTAAATATAAACATCGATTGCATGAAAAATGATGTACAGTAGTATTAAAGTGCTACAAAGTAAACAAGTGGATATTTGTCGATTTTCAATATCATCACATAGAAATAGAATTACCATTCACATTTAATTACGAATAAGGATGAAAATGTATGCTCAGTTTGTGTATTGTTAATGGATAGTTAGTCGAATAGCTATATGCTAAAGTTTACATCACGAACTGATCCTAGTCAGATAATTATTAAAAAAACAATAAGTATTGGATAGTAGTTTCGTCAGTGTAAGATTCTTCAACAGTACTCATACGCGACTGCATTTGGGATCAAACTTAGAATGGAATAACTATCCAGTGTTTCCTGGATTACAATGGTTATATAACTAAGGTCAGTTAATGATGCAATTTACAGAGTTCAACAATCTTCTCTGTATGTTATAATTTCTCTTATTAAGACGCAGTTACTCTTATTGATTAGTAGTCTTGTACACTATTTCACTCGACAAGTCCCCAAATCAAAACAAAGTTAAACAGGAACGCATTTATATTCCAGATAAACAAAGAAAAGTTTGATGGAAGTAGTAATTATAATAAGAATAACTTTAGTGTATTTATAAATTTGCAAAAGATTCTATAGTCTTCCACAAGCATCCGCTAGCAGTGATTGGCTAGGAAATGACCAATCAGAGTGCTCCAACACATTAATCCCCGGAACTTGCTTTAATCCAATCTATATCCCGCTAACACTATGCGACATTACAAAAATACTAAGAGAGATTCATATTATGCAGGAAACTTTCCTGACATGGTGAACGAGTTTTCAATTGTTAAAATGAATAAATAAGACGCTGATAGATAAACAAGTTGAAGGGATACTATGTGGCTGAATAATAGTTGCTCACAGTACCGAATTAACTATCGAATGTAATGGTATCCTCAGACACGAATACTAAACAGGAGTATAGGTTTTTTATCCAAGAAAATATGTCCATGTACAAAATGGTTTAATGCATAAATAGACATGACTGAGGGAGATCAGTTCTGTAGTTCACTCAGATTTCAACGACTTAACGTTTAGTCTTAGTTGCTATCCGATCATATCACATCCTATCACAAATTAATGTTAGATCATTCTGTGTTAATAAAGATAAAATGGTAATACTTTATGATTTGTTTTATATATTCTTCCGTTTCAAAGGAAATCACGTTGTTATTCCATCAGTCAACTAAGTACCATTGAAATATGTAAAATAACGATGATCAAACTTAGCAATAATTCATATAGTTAATAACCCAATATTTGAATCAGATTTTGAGTACAGTGACATTGTAACAAATAAAATTTGATGCCACATAAATCTATGTAAGATTAATGATTAATGAAATATGAAGACAAATATTATCAGAACTATGTGGTGTATTAGAATAAAACGTTTAGAACTATTTGATCACATATATAATGGGTTAAGATTGATATATTAAAAAGGAAAAGATCAACTAAACAAATGAAGGGTAAGAGAAAACAACGATACTCAAGAAAAATAATACGAAACTTATAACACTGGATAATAAAACAATGTTATAAAGGTAGAGTAGGTTAAAGGTGAGAACAAATTGTTTTTGAACACATGAAGGGGATCTACATTTTCATATGGTCAAGGCTTCAATAGAACTTAGTATATGCCCTTTAACACTTTTGTACAAAACCACAAATACCGAGTCGTGATCTATCTTATGACCTGTTTCAACTAAATATTTGACAATAAAAGATGATAGATGTTTATCATTTACTTTTATTAGGTAATTCGATTTCAGTTGCTTTGGGAACCATGTATTGCGCTAATATTTAACATAGCTCTGATCATCTTATTATTATTACACTATTCAGATTTATCAAAAAGAACTTATTTTTTTGGATAATTTTTCAAAAATATTTATCAATTCGAATGTAACTAAAGATTGAAAGGCAGTATTTATAATCGTTGAGATCATGAGTCAATTGAAGCTACACCATCATGAAAAACCTGGAGGCACTAGACAACCGTTTCATCCTATTGTGCACATCTACGATCCTATCTCGAGGGTTTCGAACCCAGGACCTATCAGTTTCGTGCGCGAGCGCTTAACCACTAGACCATTGAGCGAATGTCCACAAAACCCCTTCTGAAAGGAATTTTATTGATATATTTAAATTTTACATGGAATGAAACAGTAAATTTTTGTAAGAAGCAATGATTTAGTAATTAAGGCGTTCAATTTTCAACCTTTAATTTGAACAGTTTTAGATTCCGCTCAGATTTACTTCCGTTTGAGTAATGTACATACTTGAACTGTGGCATAATGATAAACAAACTAATCTATACCATATAAATGAGATGAGAAAAAATAGATGATTTTTCATATATGATTGAAAGTTCCAAAGACTATAATACTTGATATACTAAGACGTGGTATTAGAATAACTCCAATATATAAGCATTTCTATTCAAATAGAATATTAGGAACATTCACAAAATAAATTCAATCTGTGAAATTTCTAAAACTCTCCACAAAACCCATTCTGATAATAATCAACTGCTCACTAGTAACTGACTTCAGGAAAAACTCCTGAAGTTCTAGTGAGAAGTCGTTACCAGTGGAGTTCAACCAGGTTTGTTGTGAGATAACACTGAAGACAATGGTGTACGGTGGCGCAACTTCGTGGATTGGTTGAAGTTAGACATTAACATCGTTGGATGCCGGCTCAGTGGTCTAGTGGTTAAGTGCTCGCGCGCGAAGCCAGTAGGTTCTGGGTTCGAGCCCTGCGTGGTGCAGGATCGTGGCAGCACACTGCTGAGGAGTCCCACACTGGGACGAAACGGCCGTCCAGTGCTTCCAGGTTTTCAATGGTGGTCTAGCTTCAACTGACTCATGATTTCAATCCGTGAAATTACATAATAGTAACTTTTTTTCAGGACAATAGTAATAATCCATCCAAATAATCAATTATTCCACTTTAACACTATATGCGTATATATATATATATTTATTTATTTATTAGCCGGGTTGTTTAACGAATTAGATATACTGAATGGCGTACTCCCTCTCTCTCATCCAACTAAACATATTTACATTGAATACAAAAGAAAATCACAATATTAGTTTTTCTCAATAAGTCCAATGTATTTCAGTTGGATGAAGAACACTGCCGATGATGAGAATATTTATGAGATAGGAATGTATATATATACAATGTATTTTCACTGAATAATAAAAATCTCAGGAGAACTAAATAGTTAAAATAACAAGCATCCATATATATATATATATATATATATATATATATATATATATATATATATATATATATATATATATATACAAATACAAAATACCAATATCCTTAAGCAAAAAGAAAAACGTAAGTTAAACTAGTTGAAGGTAGCAATTTAATAAGCAAACAAAAAAAACTACGGGAAAAAGTAGAATACCAACAACAACAAAAATGAGAAAAACTGGAAGAGATTTTAAAAATTTTCCCTGGGAAATGTGTTTATTTTTTAAAGTAAGAAAATTCATTATTTTTACCCAAGGTATTCATATCATTATTATTACAGTGGACATAACAGCATGTATTAACAATAGTATTACACTATAGAAGAGGTGAAAAAGAATTATATTGATCCAGTAGTCAGGGACCATGATATTTATGCAAGTAAGTGTTTTTAAACAAGAAAATAGTAGTAAGTAAGTTGAGGAATAGACATCTTTTCCTACATGGTTACTTAATCATTTGATATAAAATCATTGAGTTGACTTGGGTTCGAACCTTGCTGTAACATATCTACAAAGGATACATGTGATAAGAAAGGTTATTCACTAAATTTTTTTAGATTATTAAGTGGTAAATTTGGTAAAAACATGTGTGCGGGATCGTGGATGAGCACTACTGAAGAGTTCCTAACTAGAACGGAACGGCTATTCAGTGCTTCCAGGTTCCTAACGGTGGCCTAGCTAAATCGATTCGTAATTTCAACCGCGAAAATAAAACTAAATAGTTGACATTTTGTAAATGTTTATATCATTTTGTTGCTAGTGTTGAAGATTGTAATTTGTATAGTATTTTAACAACAATCTCCACAAGTTTCTATACTGATATGTTATCTATGCCTAATCGTTCCTACTACTATAGATACTGTTACTATTTACACTTTTCTAACAATTATCATGATAATTTGATCTCCCTAAGTTCATATAGTGCATTAACTAGAACCGGTTCATATATGTGCCGGGTTCGACTTTGTTTATAGAGAACGAATTATTCAAACGAGAAACTATATAATAAATATAAGATGTTAAAGTACACAGGAGAAATTATAAATAAGGAACTAAATATCATTCAAGTCAAGTTTAGATCTTCATTGATTCCGAGAAGTAACCAGTATCATAGCTGTCCAAGTCTTTGGTGCAAGATAAATTCTATCGATCAAGTTGCAATGTACCCACTAGTCTAAGTGACTTCACTTTTGTTCACTATGTTGAGATGTAAGGTGGTGGTTGGAGAGTTTCCTGTAGACTATCTCCAAATACCACCTCACATCCTACGTTAAGTTTTACGTTAGCAATAACTAAGTGATTGATATGTTACTACTTAATAAGAATGTTTAACATATGAATCAGTGATGAATAACATTCCAGTTGTTAGACTAAACTGATATTACAAGACGACGAATAAATATATACATACAAATGAGAAAAAATAAACATTAGTTGAATCAACGGTAATCTGTTACAATTATCTGTCTTAAATGTACTTTATTTGTACCTACATTTGTAAATATATAAAATTAAAGTTACGTAACAAGAAGTGTCTACGAATATATTTCTGAATCTGCAGTTGGAAAGATGAACTACTACTAGATTTCAGTTCAAAGTTATAGAGATTTCAAACTGTACTCTATGTTTGATCCCTAGTTCAGATGAAACAGACCTCCATTGTGCTTTCTAATTTTCATTGGTTATTCACGTAACATATTTTTTGGCGAGACTATAATTTATAGACGAACCAACCAGGTATACGATAATAGGTCTCGAATGTTGACGTAAAATTCATTCATCGATTTGGCTAAAAAATGTTTTGGCATCAAAGATGATTTCAGCTTGTGATGAAAACCCCAAATCTAATTCCTAACCTGAATCATCAACTGTAAAACATAATTCAAATTCCTCACACAGGTTTATAACTCACATTTGGTCCTAGATATTATGTGGACACTCTCAAAGTCAGTCTAGCGTTGCTCAAGGGTAGTTCATAAATTATAGTCTCACCTACTTTTTTTTTAATTATTATGTTCTGTCGTGTTCAAGTAGACCAACAGAAGTTGGAATTAGAAAGGACAAGTAATAAAATACGATATAACATGATTTTAGTTAAAATCTCCCCTATCAACTTAACAATATGTTGTCCATTTGCCATGCTACTTAGGGCAAAATTAATAAATACACAATGTAGTTTTTGGAAAAAAAGGAAGGTTAAATGATAGTTAGAAATTCATTAAGAAAAGAGTAGGGTAAACACTAATAACATCCTCTATACATATAAATAAGCAAGTTTATCATCATTGGCAACAAAAACACACCATTACATTTTACTAAGAAACTTTCGTGCGTTTTTTTTCCTAGAATGTACTTTATAAACAATGAGTTTCATAGTTTTAATAACATCATAATATATGTTATTGCATAGAGAAATATACAAATGACCACCCAGAATTCCTATTGACTTATATATCCGTCTATTTCTTAATTCATAAAAGAAAAAAAAAGAAATTGGGTAAAATTCTATGTCAAAGTGAAAACTATGTTCACTTTCTTGTTTTAGTTTCGACAAAAGTTTGTGTAATTTCACATTCGTTCAGATTACAATGATTGTCTATGTGTGTGTGTGTGTGTGTGCACCTGTACAAATGACGACTGATCGATTGGTAAGTTAGTGAATTATAAGGAGGGGAAAAATGATATACACATAAACCGAGTACATAATATCAAGAAATAACTGCCTGATAACACAGAAATAACTGGAATTTATTCAGATTATCCAATTAATAAATGGTTCATTAACAGTAGAAGAAAAAGAAGCAAGGATACATATTCGATCCTATTCCATACTCATAATAATCTGATGTTAACACCAGAAAACCTTAATCTACCATCGACTATCGTTTCAAGGACCAGATATTGGTAAGACGATGAAATAAAATCAGCCAGTCAAACGCAAAATAGAACCTACCACTTGTGTACATCGGTCCAAGTTGCCAGACACTTAGCACAGTGAAATGAAACTGTCAAGGCAAATTCTAGAGTGGTAGGGGTAGCCAAGGAAGTCCTACACACTGCCTTCTCGCACCACGGGTGTTGCTTACGAAATTGAGAGGACGAAAAGTGAAGGTCCGGAGCTTTAACCGGATTCCAAACCAATGGTCCACATGGGCTCCAGTATCTTGCGGGAACAAATGGCACATGAACCAATCGTTGGTCACCGGCTACCATGGGACTGCATCTCCTCACGATGCTCCACTGCCTTGTGGGTCAAAATCTTTAGGTCAAAGGCTCGGGGTGTGGCCCCCTAAGAAAACCACCTGCTTCGGTTTGGGCACCCGGGCAGTATCACAGCCCTCACACAAATCGAATGATTTATGTGGCGCATATCTACTTGGTGCCTCCTTGTACCAATGTTTATGTGTTGAAGTAAATGAATAAATAAAGAGGTAGTAATATTATCAGTGAAGATAGAAAAAATTAGGCATATAAAATATGATTCAAGAAGAAAATATGGATTATTGGAAAAAAATCTACAAGATCAATGAAAAATTTTAATTTGAGGGAAGATAAAGAGTGAATCCATGTGCCACATTGTGACTGATTATGAGCTGTTACCAAAAGACTCTAACAACGTGTTACGAAAATCGTGCGGACCTCAATCAGCTTCAGTTCAATTATCAGTTTCTCCATGGAGTGATACTGCTACCACATCTTCATTTGGACGCTTTTACGTTTGTTCTAACCTAATTCTACTTCTGAGATTTTTCTATGTACAGGTAGGTAGTGAATGGAGCATACATAATACATCCCCCGACCATTTCAATAGATAAAGATTTACTACTTCACCAATTCATTTTCCATTCTTACCTAATATCCTGCGTATAACTTCAGAATCGCTAACTCGACGGTACCAACATAAAGAAAGTGTTCTGAAGGCAACTATGATCGAATACTAGTGATCTACGGGCATCTGTTTTTAGATGCCGTTTGACAGTTAAAAAGTACAACAGAGAGAACTGCCGAGTATTAACAGCGTAAAACAAAGAAGTAGAAACAAAATCTCACTGAGAGTAATGGTAAAATAAACAGGAAAATATAGCTCATAAGAAACGGATGTTATCAGAGTGAGAAGCATAGAATAGTCAGTCATAAAAAGGGAGCTTCGAGCGGAAGTACATTGGCCCGACAGTTGCCATAACCTATCGTGATACTATGAGATGAAACTATCAAGATCGCTAGTGAAAGAATCTAAATAATATAACAGCAATGATAATGACAAAATCGACAGACAGAATTCATCGCTATGAACAACTACCAAAAACGGAATAACCACCATAGTAACTTAAGAAAAAATATAACATTGATATCCCATACACATGTTCTACTCAATCAATAAATGAAAAGTGAAACTTGGGAAAAACATTGAAGAAATTCATAGAACAAAAACTTTTCAAAGTGAATCAAATAGTTTTCAGTGAGTATTGTGGGAAAAAGCCCTTTTACACACAATTTTAGTAAAACATACTTTAGATTTTAAGGAAATTATGAAATGAAAAGTTAACTAGATAGTAGAACTTTTGAAGACTTTTATAGGTTACTGTAAATAATGGAAAATAGAGATGGACTAACTAACTAACTTTATTGTCACAAATGGTGACCATTTTGAAAGATAAGATTGATGTAATGCAAATATCTGCCATTTTTTTGTTATTACAATTCATTTGGTTATTGGATAAGATAATATAAATTAGTTCAGTCAGTAACAACGTAGAACTTAGTACGTACGTACATCAGTTCAAGTTGCCACACCACATTAGCACAGAGATGCAGTTGTCGACTCAAATCCCGTAGTAGAGTATAAGCAGTAATCGGAAACATTAGGGCTTGAAGATGTTATTCAAGGAATAAATACTACGATTGTGGGGCATCTGAATGTGTGTCTGTGTTCTAGAATATAAATGAGTTAATAGTTTGAAATTACTTTGTATAGGTTTATTTTACAAATTTCATTGTATTCTGATAATATACTACTAACTTGTATACGGACAAACAAACGTCTTATCAAACAATGAATGATTTTAATTTTCAACAAACAACAAAGTAGAGATTTAGTTGAAAACTTCACTTTAACACACAATCAAACAGTCATTGATGAAGGTACAAGAAATAATTCGACAGTAGTAATAAATAATTCACGGTGAGAGTACAATTTAGGGACGACCTTTGAACAACGCTAAAATAAACTTGGAATATCTCCATACTTACTAGGGTTAAATAAGACGATTATAGATTGGTGTGAAGAATTAGATATAATATTTTCATGATGAATTGACACAAGCTATAATGCAAAAATGGTATTTAACCAACTGAGTAGAGGAATTTCATGCCAAACTCCAAGACCCTAATTTGTTCGTCCATAATTATAGACTTTCCTGATTTACATCTGATTAAGAAAACTTGATCTCATTACAGAAGTTGAAAATTGCTTAAAAGAATATAATAAATTTTCTTTGTTTTTCATAGAGTTTTAAGAATGAGACCTTAAGCACACAATTTAGTGGAAACGCTAAACTTTATAAGGGACTGACGGCAAATGATAATAGTTTTCAGTTAAAGTTAATGCAATCAAAATTTGGAAAACATTAATCTCAAGTTATGTATTAATTGAAGTCAAGGTTAATACAATTAAGGCTTCGTTGTTGATTGCATTACATGAGCGTATATTCTTACCTTTACCCTAGAATAATAAATATTGGCGAAAAAAAATCAGACTTACATTTAGTATCTAGTAACAAGGATGAGTAATATATGTTCAACAACAACAAAAAAATTGATCAACACTTGTTCAACTCTAATCTGAAACTTCTTTTCTTTGTTTTCTATAACTGATTAATGGATTGAATGAAATTCAATACTTTGAAATATCACAATAAACATGACGTTGTGTCTCATCGAAATTTTCTTTGAATGTTACTACTATTAATTACGTAATAATTATGAAATGGAAACAGTTCTAAATGATGATGTTTTTTTACATATTATAAAATAAATAATAACATAAGCATCAGAAGGGGTTTTGTGGAGATTGTAGTAATTTTAATAGTTGAGATCATGAGTCAATTGAAGCTAGACCACCATAGAAAATCTGCTGAGGAGTCCCACAATAGGACGAAACGGCCGTCCAGTGCTTCTAGGTTTTCTATGGTGGTCTAGCTTCGATTGACTCATGATCTCAACTATTGAAATAATATAAGCTTTTATTAGTATCAGTCAGTCAGCAACCACGTAGAACTTCGTACGTACGTACATCAGTTCGAGTTGCCATACCATATTTGCACAATTGTCGATTCATATCCTGTAGCAGTAGAGATAGTAAAAGCATAAGCAGTAATTGGAAAGATTAGGGTTTGAAGATGTTATTCAAGGTTTATAATAACTTTAATGTCTCCTCATCTGCGGATAAATCTTTCGCCTTTTATCAGTATAATTACTTAATTAGCATTATATATTAATGCGTAAAATAGTTTAATGAATAAATTGAAATTCCAGGGGAAGAAACTGTCATGAAGAATTTGACGCTCAAATGCTTTTTTTCCTATTTTGGAATAAAATTCAAATCTTGGAGAAAAACATTGAATAGTTGTTATTGAGACTCATTCACAATTAACCATTACACTGATTTTCAATCCTTGTTTTAAATTTTTCATAATTTTGATGCTTGGGTTATTTCTCTTTGAAAAAGCTTGAGCTAGACTGTCGACTGAAACACTGGAATTATTTATTATTAAGGTTTTGTTTAATGATTACCGGAAAGATTATTAAGTAAATCTTACAGTATAAAACCAATAAAAGCATAAAAGATAAATGTAATCGACTTGTATTAGTTGTTTGAATCTCTCCATTGATGTTTAGGACTGTAATGGACCAATCTCTTTGGTATGAGTGCATCGTATGCGAATTGTCTTTATGACACAAGTCGATATAGAATAGATTAAATATGGCTAGCAGACTTGGTGTTCAGTCTAGAACTCAAACTCAGTATCGTCTGCTTCAAGAGAGACTGATGAATTTCAGTCCTTAACATCAATAGGAAGATCCAAGCAACTAATATAAATGAAGTACATTTCCCCCTAAATGCATAAGCCAGTGGCTATATGGACCTAGTAGCTAAGTAGATAACGTGGTAGGGTTTGAAGCGAACGTTAATAGGTTAGAGTCACGGAATGGACATCAACTCTGGTGCGGGTACATTCAGATGACGAAACAGGCGTTCTGAATTATGTGGTTAGCCACTATCTATTTCTAGTTATAAGAAAAACGTAGTTAAATTAATACTTACCATTTGTACAATTGCTAAGACAACTTGGCCATTTGAAGCATATACATGATTTGAAATTATCCATATTATTATTATTATTATTATTATTAATTGTTTGTGGTAAATTTGACCTATCGACATAATGATTATCTGATAATGAGTCAATATCTTTATTGTCTTGTTGTTTTTGTATGAAATTAACATAGTGTTGATGTGCTGATGGTGTCGGTTTCAAATTCTCGGCATTTACATTATGAAACGAATATTTGTAGTGAATGAAGAAAATGAACAAGGATAGTAATAATGTATAGATATTGATGAAATGTTGACTTGAACTGATTAGCATTTCAGCGAAATCTATTTTTTTCAAAACGGAATAAATGAGAAAAAAACAGTTTAATGAATCATTACTATCAATTTGTAACTGGAGGGAGTAATAATTGAACTATAATACAGATACAATATACTAACCATATATATGCCCCCAAATGCCCTGGTACGGCCGAGAGTGGGGAGAGTCCGCTCTCCCTCTAGAAATGCTCTCACTCAGCCACGCGTATATAGCCTCTGACAGGGAAGTCCTACTCACTGCCTTCTCGCACCACGGGTGTTGTTTACGAAAATGAGAGGACGAAAAGCGAATGTCCGGAGCTTTAACCAGATTCCAAACCAATGGTCCACATGGGCTCCAGTATCCTGAGGGAACAAATGGCATATGAACCAATCGTTGGTCATCGGCTACCATGGGACTGCATCTCCTTACGATGCTCCACTGCCTTGTGGGTCAGACCCTTAGGTCAAAGGCTCGGGGTGTGGCCCCCTAGGAAAACCACGTGGTTCGGTTTGGGCACCCGGGCAATATCACAGCCCCCACACGTATCGACTGAGATTTGTGTGGCGCATATGTATTTGGTGCCTCCTTGTACCAATATCTATGTGTTAAAATAAATAAATAAATACCATATATATATAATCATACACTTCTGAGTTGGTATTCATAGAAGTATGCTGACTGATATGATACTAAAATGTTATGTGAACTCTTCTATACAAACAATCAAACAGGAATAACATAAGTAAACTGAGATCGTCTCATTTAGTCGATCAGTTAGTCATAAACAGTGTAGAACCTGGCATATCATTTTGAATTGTCTCACATTATCACCATCGTAAGGTGAAATTGTCAAGATAAATCTTATAGTACTTGGAGAAGGAGGAACGGCAACAGTATTAATGGTAGTAGAAAACATTAGGCATAGATTGTATAATTCCAGAAAGAACAATAAATTTGCAGAAAGAATTATAAGATGATTTTGAAACTCAAAATCTAAAGGACGATAAAGAGTGAACATATTTATGCTATTAATATTTTTTCTGAGCTACTATGTTCAAGGTTACCTGCCATTGATCATCAAAATAGCGCGCAACCCAATCAAGCTCGAAATTACTTACAAGCCTTAGTCCAACTATCAATGCCTAAATGTAAAGTATTTGTATGACTACTTCTAACTTGAATTCAACCTACTCCAACACGTGTAAACATTCTACACTGAGATAACCGATGGTTCTGTATACGCAATACATGGAAGCTTGAAGTTATGAAGCTTTAATATCTCTTTTTTAAAAAATCTGTATTAATCCTACGTTTCATTTATTTATTATCATACATTTAAAGTTCTTTATATTCTTTATCTTCTTCTAATCAACTTTTAATTACCTCTCAATTATTATATCAAGTGAATTAGTAGTTTGAAAGTTTTACACACACACACACATACAAGTAAAACTTAAACATTAAATTATGTTAACAAATTATTCTCTGTGTAATTGTGTAATTTCTAACTAAGACAATATTGCGTGTCAAGTAATAATAATAATAATAATAGTGATAAATAATAATAATGGTGATAGTAGTAATAATAATAATATTAATGATAACGGTAATAATAATGATGGTGGTAATAATAATAATGGTAGTAGTAATAATAATTGTAATAATAATAATAGTAATAATAAGTAATAATAGTAATGATAGTATTAATAATAATGGCAATGATAATAGTGATGGTAATAATAATGGTAATGATAGCGTTAATAATAATATTAGTAATAATAATAATAATGATAGCGATAATAACAACAGCAATAATAATGATAGTAATAATAATAGTATAAGTAGTAGTACTCGGAAGTTGAAAACATCCATCAATAAAACAAAAATTAATTCCTAATTAATTTATCCGTGTTTTCAGTCATTTCTATAGTAAAAATTAGATCATATCACATTATGCAAAAGATAAGTAAACAATGATATACCTATAGATATCAATATCAATGTTAGATTGAAATAGTTTCAAATCATTTAAGCATTGGATAAAGATTTAATAACAGAATATATAAAATTATTTGTTATATTTTAATGAGTAGGAAAGAAAAATTGTATTTCTGATGTTTCGTGACTTCATTTAAGTTACTTCTTCAGAGTAAACAAATAATGTGTTCATTTAAATTAATACAAGTTGAAATAGTAAAAAAAAGGAATTGGTTATACATATAATTCATTCTTTATTATATTTTATCACTTATGTGAAATAAACAAATAAATAAATAAATAAGAGAATAAGTGAAAAAGAGAATCAATTATCCCATATATATACATTAGAAGAAGTGAAATAATCAAATTACCAAACCAGTTCATTCATTTCTATGCAAATTTTATTCTGTTCATTTTTATAGTTAGTATTTTGAATTAACTAAAAGAACTCTATGGGATAAATACATATTTATGGACAAGATAACAAGTTGGATAAATGTTATAAAATGGATTGAATATGCTTGTATGCGTGTGTGTGTGTGTGTGTGGGCGCACAACGATTAATCAATAAAGGAACTTATATTTAAGGAAATTAACTAATAAAATACAATTAAGAGGAAAAAAACAGTAGACAAGCATTAATAATGAGATGAAAAGGAATGAAAAGAAAAATGCTACTATCTATAATGATTGACAGAGAGTAGTTTATGATGTGAACATTTAAATCGATCAATCCCAAAACAACACGTAGTAGTAATTAATATGTGCCTACTAGTGACTAACTTTGAAACGAAATTACTGAAGCTCTAGTGAAAAGCTGTAAACAGGAGAGTTCACCTGTGTCCGGTGCAAGGTTAAGGGCTCGTTTTGATGTTTGGCGGTCCTCAAGCTAATCCTATCGTGGATGTGTACTGTAAAGGAGTCCCGTGACATAATGAAGTAGTTAACTAGTACTTACTCGTTTTTAATGGTTGTCTAACCAAAGTTAGTCAAAGAGAAGCTTGAAATGCACAGTGCAGATTCCTCTGTTACATTTCTTGACAGACTCACTTGTGAAGTGTTTACTACACGTTAAAATGAAACTAATAAACAATTCTTAACAATTAGTTATTTGGTGAGTAATGATGATAGGTTACTTTTAATGATTGTAAAATAATGTCAAACTGTACGCATTGCATGGTAGTGTTTAAATTCTAAAAATTCTTAAAAATAATTAGGAAGTAAATCGTAGGGTAAGATTTTTCTTCTATGTATAAGATAACGATAACATATTCGTCTTTTCATCAATCAATTACAAGCAACGTACAACCTAGCAACTACCTACATTGGATCAAGTCACCTCACCATATCAACACAATAAGATAAATTATTTAGATAAATGTCAAAGCACTATTAGTAGTAAAACACATTGGGCATGAATGAGTTATGGTGGATAGATCTGCCCGATTGTGACCGATTCTAAACTATATCAGTCAATGTCTACAATTATTAGCTATGATAATCGTACTGACTCTAACGAGATATTTCGCACCTACTAACATATTTTTACATCTATTTTATTAATTCCAGACTAATACAAGAGGGAACAAAAAGTAATTTTTTAAATTGAAGACCGATATTCTTCAGTGAATACATACACTTACACACACCTGTTTTATATGTAATTAGTCAAGTGTCTAACTGATGATTATCAATTATATTTTACTGTAAAACACTTAGAAACAACTTTTTTTAGAACTTAAAAACTTAGTATTTATTCTTTCTTGTTCAGATATATACATGTTTTACCAATTAATTGTTTATATTTGTGTATAAAAAAAGAAGAGAAAATCCAAAAGTTGTTTTACGACAACAAAAAACATCTGCCAATCAATCAGTCATAAAAATAACCAACTGTTCATATCAACAAAATAAAGTTGTAACATCATTAAAGAGGTATAAATATAGTGTCAAAACAGCAAGTTCATTCATAAACGATTAAGTATTAGCATTAGATTTCTTGGTCACTCCCCAATCATAACCGTTCTCTTATACTGCTAGAGTTAGCACTAGGGGAAATGAAAACAGTCTATGAAATAAATTGACTGTTGGAATAAACAGAGAAAGCAACAGATGAAAAGTACATTGTAAAGATTATTGAGATAATTACAATCTATAGATTAGTATTGAAATGACAATGCAATACTTAAGCAGTAATTTAATTAGATACTAAGTGACCTAAAGTTGTTAGATTTTCCAATCACATTTGTTCGTTGATTTTTAATCATGTTTATTTATATGTCCAATATTTTGTATATCAGCATGCTGTTTTATTAAAAGAAAAAAAAATCTAATCTGCTGGACAATTGGGTGTCTTGTTTTCTGGTATCAGTTCAATCAGGGACTAAAATCAATAGTTCAGTTTTGAATGGAGCCATTATTTGGCAACATTGTAGCATTGCACTGGAATAACAAGGAAAATATTAAGGTTAACAAGTAAAAGGACATGATTCGACAAGAAACCAATTATTTCAGAGTAACTAAACTTTCAAGATTCAGATGATCAAAAAACAGTTAATAAAAATTCTACATTGTCATTTACCTGAATTCATATTCTCAAGATTTTAGCTTATAAATCCCTTGAGTTCAGTCATTTCATTAAAGAGTAAAAGTAAAAGTGAACTGAGAGAAGTAAGCAAGATATGCTAAAAATCTAGTGGCAGAAAAGTAAAACTAATTGCAGCTGAAAATTAATAAATTGTAGTCTTTCGATTTGTATGCTGATAAATCATATCTTGACAATCCATAACTTAGTGGTTTGTCAATTTACACTAACATGAGGCGCATGTGACTTACCATAAATCAAATTCAACCAAATGTGTTTTAGTAAGGCAATACGTTAGAATGCAAAACGATGGTTTCATCTTAAAACGTAGAGCCCGGCGAACTAGTTGGCTGACCATTGCGTTTTGTGTTCTGACATCTGATTTCCGATACAGTAAGACCATTAGAGATATTATTATCCGATTTTCTAATAATTAATGCTTATAATGATCATGTGTTGACGTTTTAAAGAATAAGCGTTACTGCTATCGTTTTAAGTGACAAATCGTCATTTTCAACATTAAATCTCACATTTGAACAACTAATCACTAAGTATTTGGTCCGTGGTTGGTCACTTTTACTATCAAATATGAATGACTAATAGCCATCAAGTTGATGGAAATCACAAAATGCGGGTTTATAACCAAGCTTTGTGCCACACGATTAGTGTGATAAATAAAGATATTGCCTGATTGCTCAAACTGAATCTGATGAAATGGAACTCGGACCAATAAACCAACAACTCAAAACCAAGCGCCCTTACCACTAAACCAATGTACCTCCATTAACCGTCAGTTTTAGATCCGTGAGTGTTTGAATGACGCTACAAAGTGTTTGGTATATATGGCGATGTTTTCTCTTAAATGTACACTTTTAAGAGGAATTAAAAGCTATCAGAATTATGTGGTATATTTGCGCAGTACATCTCGAACAATCTAATCACACACAAATTTGTTAAGACACTAAATATGGGGAACAAAAGGTCAACTAGACAAATTAAAAGACAAGCGAAAACAAAGACAATAACAAAGCATACAATGTGAAAAGTAATTCCAACTCGAATCTAATGAAAATACTTAGCATGAATGCTATTAACAAAGATGAATTTAATTCATTAAAACTTATAGGTTCGGTGTATCCTAATTTATGAGGACTACCAAAGACTCACAAACCCAATAACCCCTTACGTCCAATTCTATCAATATGATCAACAACACATAATCTTGCAAAATGGTTGACAAGAGTGTTAAGCCCTATCTGATGCCAATTTTGTAAGTAATCTTTGGAAAAATTAATTAATTACCTAATGGACATTAATATAAAAACTGGGACAATCTTCTTCTTTAAAGTAAACAGTTTATTTAAAAATGAATCTTTTAGAATTTATTTATTTATTTGAACACAAATATTAGTGCAAAGGGGCACTGAATACATATGCGCCACACAAGTCACTTGGTTTGTGTGTGGGCTATGATACTGCCCGGTGACCGAGAATTAGTTCATACACCGCTTGTTCCCTCAGGATCTTGTAGCCCAAATGCACCATTGGTTCTGAATCAGGGTTTTCCAACTCCCCTAGGCGGATCCTCCATATCCATTAGCCTGGTTAAAGCGTCGGACATTCGCTTTTTGTCCTCTCAATTTTGCAAACAACAACGCCGCGAAAAAGTAGTGAGCAGGACTTCCCTGGTAGTGGCTGTATACGGGTGGTCATGTGAGAGAATTTCAAGAGGTAGAGCTGACTCTTCCCTCTCGGCCGTACCAGGGCATTTGGGGGGCAATAGATATTTTATGTGACTATATTTCATGAAATAACCTATTACCATTTCCTGTTAAAACTCATAAATAATTATTGCTAATATTATTATCACTAGTATTATTATTATGATTATTATATACTGGCAATGTGAAATCTACTTTCAAAGAGGAGCATTTATGACAGATTGATGGCATAGCTAAGGGTAGTCCTTTAGGACCGTTCCTGGCTGATGTATTTATGGCATAGAAGGAAAACCTAGGTGAAGACTCAATTCAAAAGATGTGTTTGTATGAAGGGTACGTGGATGACATCATAGTCATAGATGATAAACGTGAAGAGGTGAATTGCTTGTTAAGAGAAATCAACACACATCATAAGTACATTTCACTTACAAAAGAGACGAACAACCAGTTATCCTTTCTAGACACACTGACTAGTAGAAGAGACGATGATTTCATCAAACCTTCCGTATACAGAAAGTCTATATGGACAGGGAAACACCTTAGTTCCCATAGTCACTGTTCAGTTCAGTACAAACGTGGAATAATGAATGACTTATTCAATAAGACCAATCTTATTTGCCCTAGCGACGCTATTGAGGAAGACGCAAAGCTCGTAACTTGAGCACTGATGAGTAACGGTTATTCGTTGAAGTATATAAACCAGATAAAGGTAGTAATATGAACAGACTTACGACGTTTTGGCACCCAAAAAGAGAGTCTATATTACTTCAGTATTTAGCGGTAACTCAAATAGTCTCATGTTGAAACGAAGATGTAAATTATCCATCAATAGAAAATTTTATGCAGTCTAACTTATCATTATCAAAAAGTCGAGGTATATGGGTCGCTAAAAACCCAAACAGTACGTAAACAATTGTGTCACATCCCACTGCATTTATTAATTTACATGTGTTGAAAAACGTACATAGGTAGGAGCAATCGTGAACTGCAAGTAAAGGTGGATGAACGCATACCTAAACGGCTACATAAACAAATAAATTTCTGTGATCAAATAAAACTGCAGGAGAGATAAATATATTCCTCCATTGCGAAACATTTGATTGAAAACGATAATTTTGCTGATTTTGAGTCCCCCTATGCAGTTTTGTGCAGCAGCTTTCAAGGAAGTAAACCAAAGCTTATTGAAGCCTTGGTTGTACGAAAATTGAGAACCACTGTTTAAAATAATGTGTTCTTAGCCAACCCTAGTAATACTGATTTATTATCCAGCGTGATTTTCACATTGTATACTTTATTACCATCATTGTTTCTGCTTACCCTTGAATCTGCCTATTTTAGATATACAATGCCTTAACAAGTTTGTGTGTAATCAGATCGTTCGAGATGCATTGCGCAACTATATCAGATAGTTCTGCCCCTAAATACCCTAGTACGCCTGAGGGTGGTGAGTCAGTACCCTTCAAAATTCCTTCACATGACAACGCGTGTACAACCACTATCAAGGAAGTCCTACTCACTACCCAAGCAAACGGAGTATTGTTTAACGAAATTAGGAGGACGAAAAACAAATATACGATTTTTTAACCGGGTTAGTGAATACGGAGGATCCACCTAGGGTGGTTAAAAGACCCTGATTCCAAACCAACGGTGCACTAGGGCTTCATGACCCTGGGGAGATAGACAAAGGCGTATGAACCTACTGTTGGTCACTGACCACTAAGGGAAGTCACCTCTTAAAGTTACCTAACTACCTTGTGATTTAGACCTCTAAATCAAAGACTCGGTGAGTGTCCACCCAAGAAAACCACCTGTTTCGGTTTGGACGTCCGAGAAGTATCCCAGCCCTCACACAAATACCTTGATTTGTGTTTTGTAACTGTCTGGAAGTCGTAGGACGAAACTTACAATAAGATTCATACCAAGTTTTCTCAACACATGCAGTCGCGCACGCAATTCAGGTATTAGCATAAGGAACATTGACACTTGGAAAAATTTACACTTAATAAAAAGTGAAATCGACCATATTATTATACAGTTCAGTTAGTCAACATGCACGAAATCACAGCAGTTGTGCAGTTTGTAGTTACACGAAGTGTTAGTTATCACTAAAAGAAACAATGAAATGAAACAAGGATTCCTCGGAGGGCATAGCCAGCTATCGATATGAAAAAAATCAGAGTGAAGCAGAAAAAGGCACTTCGAAAATCTCGACACAAGAACACGTTCTGTCATGGTTTAAATGAATGACTAACTTTATAGGGACATTGTGTGATGAACACCTTCTGATGTAAGGATTTTCATTAGCTCTTCCAAAATGATTCAAGCAAACAAATGAAGATAAAAAGTTATCATGTACCAATGTCGAAGCTAAGTACATTTAAGATACTAATCTAATTTATACGTTACGATTTTACAGATACAATCAGTAAGTCACATGACAAAAAAAGCAGTCATCCAAGTTAAAAAAGGGGTATGTCAGTTTAAAAGCTATTTGCACGACAAAAATTACAACAACATACCAAATCCGTTTCATGGAATAAGCTTGAATTTCAGTGAAGCACCAAATGGATCTCCATAACAATCCACGGAACATCCATAATATACATGTGATAAGGACTTATTAAGAGGTATATAGGTGAAAATCAACTAGATCATTAGTATTTTAAAATTCAAAAACGCGCAGCAACGACAATTAAAGCACTGAGAGAGAACCAATTAGCACAAAGTAAGACGCGAAGTCAAGCTACGCGCATATGAGTAGATGATTGTCTAATTGATACGTAAAAACGAATTCAAAATTAAGCTGGTCACCAACTCTTTGAAAGTGCGAATAATGCGTTTCTTAGCCTTACAACTTTCATTTGTTCTCTTGAAGCTGTCTTTTTATCGGATTTTACCACACTATCACAAAAACACACCACTTGACAACGAATGATAAATGAGAGGATTCGGTTGTTATTTTAAAAGCTCCCGTAAGTCACAGACTAGCGTAACAAAATAGAGTGGTGTATTTGTACTAAATCACACCTCAACTTGTAGCGGAATATCTTCGATACTTCAACTGGTCAGTTTCGAAATTTTACAGTACACCAGCTCTTCATACCAAAGAAATAATCTTTTCTACCATACATCATCTGTTTGTTTTGGGAACGCCTTAAAAATATTACTTAACAAAACACTGGTATACCAGTAGTGTCTGACCTCACATCACTGGTGTCAATTTCACTGTACAGACGGGTTATACTATTGCTATTGAAAGTACGACAGTCTTCTAATTGTAGTTGCACACATATAAGATGTATGGTTTAGTAAATGTTTGTAAGAGACGCTTATTGTACTGCAGTAATCAGTCTGCCGCTTTTGGTTTATTCGGTGAAGTAATAATTTGAAGGTGGTACTAAACGAGAAACGAGCTTTATACATCTTGGTTCAAATCTTTTTTAGAAGAACGTAGCCAAATCGTTCGCTTTGGATCTTGCTACTCTAAACCTGTAAATGTAACCAGTGGGGTTATACAAGGAAGTGTGGTTGGTCCATTGCTCTTTCTCCTTTTTATCAATGATGTGTGTTCCCTCTTTCAGTATGGTAAGCCTTTCCTTTTTGCTGATGACCTGAAAGTAGTTTATTCATTCTCTTCTCCCACGAAAGAAAGCTATATTTCAGCGGTAATCCAGGAGGAAATAAACAAGTTGTACGAATGGACTATTTCGTGGAATATGCCACTTAATGTTGACAAAAGCGGATTTATTCACATTGGTCGCTGTCTTAACTTAAATCTGTCTGTACAGACACATACACTCAAACCTCTCAACACTGTTCGTGACCTGGGTTTAAGATATAGCAACAGTCTGAACTTTTCTGAACACATTATATCTCAAGTATCCAAAGCTAGAAAGCTGATCGGATTGATAATGATAAACTTCAATAATATTGAATCGAGATTGTTACTATACATAAAATGTATCTTACCCATTATTGAATATGGTATTTTAGTTTACAGTAATTATAGACATAATGATCTGATTAGAATTGAAGGTGTTCAAAGAAAGTTCACCAAAGCTGTTCTGGGGTATTCCGATAACAAAGACTATCACCAAAGATGTCAACAACTCAACTTAGAACCTCTTTGGATCAGACGTATCAAATTAAATCTTGTCTTTATCTACCGGCTCATTAACGGTATTTCCTACTCATCGGTATCTACCCCTTCATACCTTATAATATCATCCCACAATCTACGCAATAAGGAGAACATTCTAGCGATTCCAAGAACCCACACAAACTTACGTCAGAATTTTTTCCTTATTCGCTACTCAACCATGTGGAACAGACTGCCAGTGAACCTCCGTTGCAGCGAAACTACAACCCGGTTCAAAAGTCTCCTTGACGATTTTCTTTCCGAAAGTGGATTATGTCACCTATTGAATATCAATGTATTCAATAATGATTTATACAAACAAGGTCCGTCATTTATTTAACTGCTTGAAAAGCAAAACAAAAACTTTAAATCTTTTCACGTCTATTTTGTTTTATTTCTCTTTATCTTAATATATGAAGTCTGATTATGTTCGTGTCTATCATTATTACCGTTATTAATATCATTATTAGTTTCCCTATATATTAGATATTCTTTTTATATCTTCTTATCCTTCTAAACATATTTAACTCCAGATTGTCCTTTGAAATCAATTTTGACTTTCATAGCATCAATCTTAATTATTATTGCACAAATATTTATACTAATATCCGGTTTCATTCTGTATACTATTACGTAAATCTAAATGTATTCATCCGAGTGCTTTAAAGGATTTTTATTTTATTTTTTTTAAATTTCTGGTTTCCTTCTGAGGTTGATATTCATTACACAATTATTATTCTTATCATGGATGAATCTTTTCACTAGGTGTTCACTTCTTTTCTTTCTCTTCTTTCCCTCTAAATAAATATTATTCTTAAGATTACGAAGTTTGTAATTAAAACAATAGCTTGTGTTACACTTTAATTAACTTCTCAGATTCGTTTTATCTTCACTATGCATATATGACTCATACATAGTGATATTTTATTATCCTTTTCACTGAATTGTGACTTTCATAGCATCACTCTAAATTATAACTGCACAAACATTTATTCTAGTGTCATATCTTACTACAATGATAAATTATTTTTTCTTACTAATTTAACGATACACACATAGTCGTTTATTCTTGTCCTGTGTTCATAAACACGCCTATTAGACTGTTTGCGTATTTCACGTCTCCTTTATTTCTATTCCCTTATTTTCCCCATTTCCTTCTTTCAACTCAATTCAATATTCTTCTCAATCACAAAGACCCCATTTATTATTATTAATATTCTACTATTATTATTCTAAATTTTTTTTAAATATGGCAAGTATAATGCTAACATTATTGAAAATTGTGTATCATTGCATTTTCTGAAGAAACCCGAAATGGTTTCCTCACAACACTTATGTACCCATAAGATGTTTGTGAATAATAATAATGATAAGATATTTTTCCACCGAAGGTATCAAGTAGATAATTAAGCGATGATGGAGTTCGTCAGTAAACAGAATTTCTGTCCCAACAGATAGCAAACTTTGAGCGTCGCTTCTTCTGAAAACCTGCAGAAATTTCGAATACAAAGTCTGAAGACGGTATGGATTTTGTTATATCATCTAGTGAAATGAGAGAATTTTCCTAAAGTTTGAGTTGACTCAGTGGTCACCTTTCTGAGGAAATCCCAGAACTGGGGAGATTTTAGGGTTATTTTTAGCATTTTCTTGAAGTTTTTAATCAGACTCCTTAATCCAGGTGTTTTGACTGTTCATGAAAACGTTTCAACTTAACGTTTTGGAGCTTCAGGTGTCGCTCCGGTCACGAGTTTTCATTGTCAGTTATAAAATCATGAAGCAACTGTATGCACCCTGAAACATTGTGGAAAAGTTGCTACGGGTATTAGGAAATTGACAGCGCCTCTACACGTGACACCTTTATAATCGAAGTATGCCAACACAGTCAAATTAAAAGATGTAAATAAAGGGCTTTGGAGATATTTTTTGAAAACTATCGATGTGTCGAGAAGCGTTTGATCTAAGTTGGCCATTAGTTGCCAGGAATGCGAAGCACGGCGTACCAACTCGTGATCTGGTGCGGATGAGTAGTCGAGTGCTTTCAGCTAGGTGTATCTAGTAAGACTGATAAGGTCATCATCAGTGTCGAAAACTTACGGAATTGTCTGTTTTGGGGATTTATTTACCGTCACAGCTCGCCTCAGCCCTAATGTGTAGCGATAACCCTAAGACCTGATCAGTCAGAAATTCAAAATCCACAGGTTTGCCGTTTGTGAACACTTCTGACAGTGTGCTATGTTCATCCGCCTCTAGTTGGCTTTATTTAATATAAGGTTCCACGCGGTACAGTATAACAATAAAAAGTATTCAATGCAAATAATGCACCCCAATTTCGCTCTTATTTATAATTGGAGCACGGTATATTGATCCACTTGCAACTTACAACTTCAAATAACAATAAAACCGAATTCTGATTCGAGTACTAAAAGTTACCCGTAAATTACAAATAATCGACCCATATATATAGTTCTTCAATTTTTAGGTTTCGGGAGTAAAACATTCAGAATACCGAGCCAAAGGCAGAGTTAAACTAAAATATCTGAGGTCCAGTCCTAATTGGGAAGAATAAATAGAAGTGTATGTGTTTGTCGAACTACACTCGTAAATGCGCAAGGACGGAAAGCATAAGAGGAAAAAAGAGACTGACACATATTTATAGACAACATGCAGTAGCGTAAAAATTTTTGCACAGTGAATTTTTGGATTTTCTGATAAAATATACACACACATATGAGCACATTAGGAATAAAATAGTTATTTTGACAAACAGCACAAACAAACGAGATAAAGCAAACAGTTGTGTGGTGTCCTATGCACAGTTGTCGTTTAAGAGTCTTGGAAACCTTACCCTTATTCCAGAGTGCGTTTTTTCAGCTGGTTTTCGGATACCTTCGAAGTTTATTCGTGATTATTGATTATCAGGGACTGCATCGCAATTGTGAGGCTCGTGTTGTCCTATGATACAGGAAGGAAATCAACATCAGTTTGTTTTCGTTCTAAATACACGGTTTTGATAACTGGAAATAAATTCAAATTCAGGTCGTAAGTTTGGCAGTCTACTTAGCGACTAATCAAAATGAATCAGGAATTGTCATTTCCGCCATCTTTGTAGGCAATGGTGGTCGGTTTACCTCATTCTGTGTGTTTTTTTCGCTGGTTTTGGGGTGTGGTTGCATAACGTAATCCTTTAGAGTTCCAGCACTCCACAATTTATGTGATACTCTAAGTGTTGGAACTAATTGTTTTGAATCAACTTGGCTTCCTCGGTTTTTGCTAGTGCTGCTCAGGCCAGTGTATTTTCTCGGGCTTGTTAACGTTCTTACGTGATAGAATTTTAATCCGTTTTGTTTCGAGTATTAGTTTTTGGATATCAGAAACCAGAGTAAGCGCTTTTCAGCTGAAGTAAATGTTGCGGAAGCCTGTGATTTTCCAGCTGTCTGTGTGTTCGTTCAACACTGTCACTTTTGATGTTATCAAGGGCAATAAGAGAAAAGAATCTTCGGTCACTTATTCTATTTAGTATTATAGGTAGTCCTACACTATCAACGAGTCATGTCCAGTTATTATCGATGCCAGTGATGTATTCGGAAGGACTATGAAACCCAATAACTTGACAACGTGGAGTCAAGTAATAGAGGCCAAAGATGTATTCCAGATTTTCTTACCGAAGATAGACCATTTAATATTAATAAATGGCTTAGACTCATTATGTCGTGAGTAAAACCAAGCTAAACATTGGAAAACTGGAAATCCGCTACCAGTATATAGTGTATATCTGTTATTCTGGTCATAAATGTTAGCCAGAATACCGTGATTGAAGAGCAAACGGGCAAACAACTGTTTTTATATTTGGTCGGCGAAGTAATACTCAATAGGCATCTGCCCAAGGATAAGGAACTATATAGACTCAAAGCTGATTAATGTAACAACCTACTGATTTCAGATTTCCCATTCGAATTATTTTTGGATAACGTTCTTACAGTTTGAGTGGTTCGTACGTCCGGGAAAACTCAATTTCGATAACCTTCATCGTCATAGTATAACTGTACTTCACATAGTAATTCCACTTTCTTTTCAAAATTGACATTAAAGTTTTACTGAATGTACCTGTTAATCTAATATCCCAATTCTGTTTTTCAGGTTATCGATGAAGACAAGTTGCGCCATTTATACCTGTTATATACTGCCATTTTACTCCATCTTTTAGCTGTTATTTGTCTTAATTTACATCTAATTACATTCAGTAAGTGCATACCTATTCAATATGAAGACGATAAGGGGGATCGTGACATGTTTGACGGGAGTGTAGTCGTATGTTCACTAAAAAATTTTGCGAGTGCGTCGGTAGGTGTACTGTGTCATATAAGGTGCCTGAATGGTACTAGTATTCAATCAATGTATTAGATGCACTCCTTGAATATCATAGGGTATTCGAGTAAGTAACGTGAGATAAGACTCAGAGACGGTTATGATATACATTGCGTGTGTCCATACGCCGGCTACCATGACAGCTGGATTAGGTTGTAAGGAGGCTAGGGGCGAAACGATCTGTCTCCTGTGGTAATGCACACACGGACACAAGTCTGTAAGTTCTTTAAGGAAATAATAAAAACCTGAACTGCTTTACTCTTAAGTGTTACTTATTAAATGTGAACTAAATGCTATGACTCTCACACTTCATGGAATTCTGACAACAGTTAACCTGATAAATCAAACTGACATCGGATTTACAAATTTATTTAGGAATAGTTTCAATAACAACAGAATATCAAACAAGCATTTGCGACAGATTTACATTTGCAACTTTAACTTTGATAATGTGAGGCTCTGGTCCTTACCTTTTTAACCTAAAGGACAAAAGAAGTAGTATGAAAATAGTGGAAGTGATTTTAGAAAATCTATAGAAGGTGCTGATGGTACTCTCTCCGTAGATAGTTTCATATTGCAATAATTCTGATGACGATATAGTTCATAAAGAGATCTGTGAGTGCTCACCACTGCTCCATCCTAAATAGACAATTATTATTGGCTAAAGTCGAAAACATATAATAACTTAATTACTTACGCGCGTTATCCCTCATAGAGATGCATAGGCCATCCACCAGCATTTTCCATCCAACTCTGTCCCAGGCAATCCTTTCCAGTTGTTTCCAGTTGCTATTCATCCTTCCGATGTCTGCCCACCTGCTTCTTTGCTATCAAATTTCAGTTATTGGATTGCCTCTTTTGTTCTTGAATGGTCTCTCTGATTTACTGTTCCACTGTCAGTTTCTTCGACGCTTCATATATTTGTTTTATATTTCCCTTTCTTACAACTTTTCCACTGTCATTGCAGGGTCTTCCACATATTTCTGCTTGTCATATATAATGTTCCTCTTCAATGCCTTTTTATTTCTGTGTATTTGGCCTGTGTCCTGGCCTTCTTTACTCTCGTTTAGCAGTTATAAATTACTGTCTTTTTGTTCTGCATTTACTGAGTTTGACCCAGTGTTCCGATAGAGATATGTTCCATATGATGATGCTTCTTGTGTCTCAGCACCTCTCAAAAGATTGAAGTTTCGCCTTCTTTGATCCTCTTTCGGTTATTCTCTGCAGTTGTTTCTTCCTCTTTGAGTAGATCTTGTAAGGCTTGGAACCGGTTGTTGAGGGATATCTTGAATTCGTTGAGTTTGTCAGTATGTCAAAAAAAGACTGTATCGAAATTTTTAAATTTTGTCTGTGCATTTGTCGATGTTTCTTAAGCTTGAGTTTCCTCTTGGCAACCGCCAGGTCGTGGTCTGAAGCTATATCATATCCTCTGTTGATTATTACATCTTCTATTGATTTGGTGAATTTTTTACTGGTGAAAATTTGATCGATCTGGTTTCTTTCTTCAAATCAGTTCATGCCGCCCCATGATGTCTTCATAACCGTTGTTATTCATTCCGACTTTGGCATTTAGACCTCACATCAGGGTTGTCAGGTCTTTTTGAAGGATGCTCTAATGATCCTGGATTCGTGAGATTCCCATCCTTTAAGTGCATTACGTGCTTATTTGGACAGCATCAGAGCAATAATCTGAGTGTAGAGCATTTTCTTTTTAGTGACCGGAATGCAGCAACATCTCACCCGAATCTAACCCTTTCTGTGCATCTTGAGTTAGATGGATTTGACTTAGTCCGACGTTTTCAGACATTCATTGTAATTATACAAATTGTTGGTCTGGTTGTTAGAAGGAGCATAAACCTCATGACTTTCGAAGAACCTTGGCTTCCATCCTGAGGCATCATAATTCTTTCTTCAACCCCAAGAGGGAGCTTAAATGGTTCAATTTGTTTATTCTGTTCAGCGTTTTTTCGACAACGTTGTCTTCTACGTAATGGGGGTGTTGACTTCATGACATAAGCTGCCTCAAGAGACGAGCGCTGACATGGAATCCTTAATCGAAACGGAGAAGTGGAAGGCCAAAGAAAACAACACGTCAAGAATGGAAAACAGACATAAGATGGATGAATAACAACCTGAAAGAACTTGAAAAATCCGTCTAGGACAGAGTTGGGTGCATAATGCTGGTGGATAACCTATTCTACTACGCGAGGGGCAGCAGGCGTAAGTTACGGGCAGTACAAGTCATTCATGCTTAAAAAATAAAAACAACCAATATCATAGAAATTTTGATATCAGTATTAGCTTTGGTTCAAATTAGAAAGTTAATTAATGTTTGTGCCGGTTAAATGTCCGTATATATTTATTTACGATCACATTTGTACCAGTATGCCAACTGAAGGAACACAAATATGATCACGGAGATGAAGAATCCCAACACGATTTCCAGTTAGTTTGTTAAGTTTATTACCGTTTACTTAGTTACAGGGAGATGTACTCGACCTCGTCGTTACCTAAATGTGATAGAACCCAGTAATGCTACCAATGCATATAAATTATTATCAAAAATTTATTTCATGCGTAAAAATAATAATACCTACATAAATCTAGACAGACAGCTGACAGCGATTTGTTAAGTATGATTATAACCGTGAAAGATATGCTCTACTCTCAATGCTTCGATGTGCAGTAAACCAATTATTCGTAGTCATATTTACTGGTTGATAGTTGTACGCATAAGGTAGAGAACGACTTATTTGAAATATACTGATTATAAGTTGTTGTAATCGATAAAGCTTATGTAGCGCAAGTATAGGTGACATGGTGTGCGGTGCTTTCGGCTAAATAAGTATCTATAAAGCGATAAACTGTGTGTGCTGCGCATGTGATTACTATATCCACGTCCTCGTAACGAACGAAGTGTAGTGTTACTGACTGTTTTCAAATGCCATGCCAGTACTGGTGGACAAACAGTGATACAGGGACCCGTTTGTCCGACAATTGAGACAAGTTCGTTCGTTGGTACAACAATATTGCGATGATGTCAATAAAAATTATATAAACAACGATAATAATATGTGAAAATTATATTCGAAATATTCCCAGCAATTGAAATTTAACTAATTCCAACGTTTCGTCCAGCTAACTTGTCTGGACTTCACATCAGGGTAATAATCAAAATCATCAGAGAAATATATAGCTTTTTAACAATCAGAATTATACGGTGTTAAACCAGTCATATTTGGATGTTAATGTTTTGTAAAATAGGATAAAATGAGTCAGCGAATGAACTGAGGAATAAAATAATGAACACATTATTACATCAGAAACCTCATAACCCTAACATAAATAAAAATGAATATTACGCATTAAAACATCTGAGAGATGACAAAACTATTATAATAAAGAGAGCAGATGAAGGTAATACTACAGTTATCATGAATAAAACAGAGTATGAGAAGAAAGCCAAGGAACATCTACATCCATATGAACAAATCAAAGAAGCGAAAAGTAAAAAAAACTCTTAATAAACTCAAGGCAGAAACTAGCAAACTCTTACAGTCATTAAAAGCTAAGCTAAGATCGTCCTCATAGTTTATGTTATATCCAAAGAGTTGTAACCCATGCAGATTTTATGGACTACCAAAGATCCACAAGAATAATACTCCACTAAGACCAGTGGTGGACTATACAAATTCACCGACTTACAATCTAGTTAAATATTTAGCCAAGATTCTCAAACCATATGAAAAACGGATTAATCATGGAATTAAAAACTATGGAATTCAAGAATTTAACTGATACCATCGATATAGAAGAAGACGAAATAGTGGCAAGTTTTGATGTATCTTCCTTATTCACTAATGTACCTATCAGTCGAGCTATGGACATTATCAATGATTGTTTAGAATCTGGTTTAAATTTGAATTTACGATGCCCATTAGATTCATCGGAGGTTATAAAATGCTTAGAATTATGTTTAAGATCCACCTGATTCATATTTCGAGGTCAACTTTACGGACAGAAAGAGGGTATAGCAATGGGCTCAGCAGTTTCTCCGATTGTAGCGAATTTATTCATGCATTCCCTAGAAGCTAGTGCAATCTCAAAAAGTATATGTCCACCAAAGTTATGGTTAAGGTATGTAGACGATATTTTTACTATCAATAAACGGTATGGTCTGGAAGAACTATTTAACAATGTAAACAGCATTTCTGAAAACATTAAACTAAGGAATTAGAATCAGTTGACCACAAACTAGCATTTCTAGATTGTTTTGTTGAACGCCGACACAATAATAAATTAAAAATAAATGTTTACAGAAAATCAACACATTCCGAGAGATACCTGGATTTTAATTCAGCCTATTCACAGAGCACGAAAATAATTGTGGTAAATAATCTAATGAACAGAAGTACTAAGATTGTTACAGACAAGGAAGACCAACGAACCGAATTAAATAAAGTATTTTCTACTCTTAGGGATAACAACTACCCAAGAATGAAAGTACACCGTATTCATACCTTACCGTAGTGAAACATCAGAAGAGATCAAACGGATTCTAAACAAACATGATATAAGAGTATATTTTGGAGCGAATAACACATTAAGATTGACATTAGTGAAAGTTAAGAACAAGTTAGCAAAGGAAGAACAACAGAAATTTGTGTATGAGATTCACTGTCATGATTGTAATGCTACCTATGTTGGAGAAACATCCAGGCAATTGAATGTAAGATTGAAGGAACACAAACAATGCTTGAAAAATGTTCCAAAACCCTCGGTTGATTTAAAGAAACTGAAAATAAGTCAGCGATAGCGTTACCTGCGTTAGAAACAGGACACAAGATTAATTTTGAAGGGACCAAAATACTCCAGAGAGGTCTAGACACCCATAAAGAAATATTGACAGCAGAAGCGCTGCATATATGGGTGAAAAAGAACAGCCTGAACGGAAAAGATGGTATTCAACTGGCAACTACCTGGCAAGTTTCGTTTGACAAGTAAATTTGGAACCTTTCTCTTGTTTAAACCTGTTTTTTATATCGTATGCATCGTTATTATTTTTGAATGAATCCAGTGAGTTTTTAAACAATACAATTTATGTTTTGACATGCAATCGATGATTCATTATCAATTTTAAGTCCTTCAACTTGAACTTTATTTATTCCTTCATATTAATCTCTCACACATACACACATACCTAAACACTCACACACATACGATTTGTTACTCAATTAAGTATTTCCATGTAGTTGAATTCTACACGTGAATTGTATTTAACTGACTCATTTTATCCTATTTTACAAAACATTAACATCCAAATATGACTGGTTTAACACCGTATAATTCTGATTGTTAAAAAGCTATATATTTCTCTGATGATTTTGATTATTACCCTGATGTGAAGTCCAGACAAGTTAGCTGGACGAAACGTTGGAATTAGTTGAATTTCAATTGCTGGGAATATTTCGAATATAATTTTCACGTATAATGACTTCTCTATACTCGGCGCTCAACTACTATCAAACTATTCGTTCTAATCTTGACGAATATTCGTATAAACAATAATAATAGTTAATAACTCCCATAATTTCTTTGGATATCCTCACTGATTCTGGAATCCAACCACAAACTACAAAACTTCAGGTACAATACAACGACGAACGAGAGTGATATGGGAGCATTGACACGAGAAGACTTAATGTTGGCACGACCGAACAAGATCAGTGGTTCAGCACCTCGACTCCCTCGCCAGGATTGGGTAGTGTTTTGCTTTTTCAATCACTTGCTTGATTGACAAACTTTACCTTGTTAATTAAATTGCTGAAATTATTGGTGGATCTTCCTCACAGGCATTATGTATTCCAGGCTTTCCACAAGCCATTTAGTCACTCTTATGAAGTGATGTTTATGGTGATATATACAACGTTTTTGATGTACTTTTGCATTATGGGTTTAGTCGGAGTCCATATTTCAAATATATGGCGGATATGCATAAACGAAATCATTGGTAATGTACCGATACGTGAAGCGTCTCACTGATCTGCCTCATGAAAATAGACTAAGACTCTTCAGCCTATTCCTGCTATTTTACCTCATATTACGAGGTAATTTGCTGCTCCCTTGTCGTATATTAAGTGACGATTTCGGTTACATATTTTTTCTTTCGTTTACCACTGATCACTGGGTAGGGGATTCGCCGAAAGTCCCGTGACCCAAACCACATCATCTACTTATAGGTTTTTGTTACAGAAGTCGAGTGGTGAATATTGGAATTCCCTACCAGAAAATGTTATTTAATTCAACTAAGGTCCATGAAAAGTGACATAGTTTGAATGACTTCTCACTCTTACTTCTAAAGACTACCTTCGAAGTTATGTTTCAAGAAGAAATGAAGCCATTTACCAGAATAACCTTCATGACGTTTGTAGATCACCAACATAGATGGTCTGTATCGAACGATTAAGGCCGTACTGGAGTTAGGCTGTCAGGGTGTGACCGACCAGATAACGTCGAGGTCACACTTCATGGTCAGTACCTAGCATGCATTACTCATTTGTCGTATCCAGTTACTATGGCTACGTTGATTGTCGTACGACATGACGTTATTACAAAAATATATTTGTAAGAGTAGGTACGAGGAAAGAAAGGAGGAACAAGAAGGCAGCAATCAATACCAGCCGAACAAGAGCAGAAAAAGCCAAGGCACAAGCTGAATACACAGAAGTAAACAAACAGGTGAAGAGGAGCATCAGAACCGACAAACGTAAATATGTGGAAGATTTAGCAACGACGGCGGAAAAGGCTGCAAGAGAAGGAAACATGAGACAATTGTATGACACGACAAAGAAACTCTCTGGAAATCGCCGCAAACCAGAACGACCAGTGAAAAGCAAGGAAGGCAAGGTAATCACCAACATTGAAGAGCAACGAAACAGGTGGGTAGAACACTTCAAAGAACTCTTGAATCGACCAGCTCCACTGAACCCACCCAACATCGAAGCAGCACCCATGGACCTCCCAATCAATGTTGGCCCACCAACAATTGAAGAAATCAGCATGGCCATCAGACAAATCAAGAGTGGCAAAGCAGCAGGACCGGACAACATCCCAGCAGAGGCACTAAAGGCAGACGTAGCGGCAAATGCAAGGATACTCCACATTCCCTTCAATAAGATTTGGGATGAGGAACAAGTACCAAAAGACTGGAAAGAAGGACTTCTGATCAAAATACCGAAGAAAGGCGATCTCAGCAAGTGTGATAACTACAGGGGCATCACTCTTCTCTCAATACCGGGAAAAGTCTTCAACAGGGTATTGTTAAACAGGAGGAAGGACTGCGTAGACGCCCAACTTCGGGACCAACAGGCAGGATTCCGTAAGGATAGATCGTGTACAGACCAAATCGCAACTCTACGGATCATTGTGGAACAATCAATTGAATGGAATTCATCACTCTACATCAACTTCATTGACTACGAAAAGGCATTTGATAGCGTGGACAGAACAACACTATGGAAACTTCTTCGACACTACGGCGTGCCTCAGAAGATAGTCAATATCATACAGAACTCATATGATGGATTACACTGCAAAATCGTGCATGGAGGGCAGTTGACAAAGTCGTTCGAAGTGAAGACCGGTGTTAGGCAAGGTTGCTTACTCTCACCATTTCTCTTTCTCCTGGTGATCGACTGGATCATGAAGACGTCAACGTCTGAAGGGAAGCGCGGGATACAATGGACATCTAAGATGCAGTTGGATGATCTAGACTTCGCAGATGATCTGGCCCTTCTATCCCAAACGCAACAACAGATGCAGGAGAAGACGAACAGTGTGGCAGCAGCCTCAGCAACAATAGGTCTCAATATACACAAAAGGAAAAGCAGGATTCTCCGATACAACACAGCATGCACCAATCCAATCACAATTGACGGAGAAGATTTGGAAGATGTGAAAACCTTTACATATTTGGGCAGCATCATTGATGAACACGGTGGATCTGATGCAGATGTGAAGGCGCGGATCGCCAAAGCAAGAGCAGCATATTTACAACTAAGGAACGTCTGGAACTCAAAGCAACTGTCAACCAACACCAAGGTCAGGATTTTCAAAAAAAATGTCAAGACAGTTCTACTGTATGGGGCAGAAACCTGGAGTACTACGAAAGCCATCATCCAGAAAATGCAGTTGTTTATTAACAATTGTCTACGCAAAATACTTCAGATCCATTGGCCGGACACTATTAGCAACAACGTACTGTGGGAGAGGACAAACCAGATCCCAGCGGAGGAAGAAATCAGGAAGAAGGGCTGGAAGTGGATAGGACACACATTGAAGAAAGCACCTAACTGCGTCACAAGAAAAGCCCTCACATGGAATCCTGAAGGCCAAAGGAGAAGAGGAAGACCAAAGAACACATTACGCCGAGAAATGGAGATAGACATGAGAAAAATGAACAAGAATTGGATGGAACTAGAAAGGAAGGCCCAGGACAGAGTGGGTTGGAGAATGCTGGTCAGCGGCCTATGCTCCATTGGGAGTGACAGGCGTAAGTAAGTAAGTAAGTAAGTAAGTAAGTAGTAATTTATGGACGGACTAATCAGATTGAAGCTAATGCTATTTTAAACCGGACGCCTCAACAGATTCCATATACGGAACTTAAAGTAAGTAAGTAAGGTACAAGGAATCGAGTACGACCACCACTGAATGAGCCAGTCCATAGCATGGAACTCACTGGTGTGCGTTGATTGTTTTTGACTGTGAAAGAGATCGGTAAACCGACTGCTGAATGATTTGGCTAGATTCAGCGACATTTTACTGGCTCTACACGTTAATTCATAGGGTTAGTCCGAATTTTATGAAAAGTTGTAGAATAACCACGAGATATCTAAGGCGTATATGCCTGACACAAAACCGAGATGTCTCCAACGTATTACTAATTTTAATTTAGCCCTACATTAACCGTGGTAATCGAACGAGAATTTTCAATACGCTCATCCAGTAGTCTTCCAGATAGCTTCCAATAAACTTAAAAGAATACAGTATGCTCGTTAAAAACAAATTCAATCAATCAAGCGGACACTAGAGCTACAAATCGTGATTTTGTGTTTTGTTTTACGGAAGCAAAAGAATGTACAATTTCAGCTTGGTACTTTAAAACAAATGTCTTCGAAGGCTGTTTACGAAGAATCTGCTAAGCTACTTATATACAACTCGATATGCTACTCTAAGTTAGCGAAAAATCCACTTCGAGTAGTTAAAGTGGGTGATGATGTTAGTCTAGTGACAGATGGATGGATATTACTTAATGTATGGAAGATTTTTAATATTTGCTAACATATTATGTAGGATCTTGTCAGTAAGCCCGATGTCCTCATAAAACGCAGGGGAAAATTGGGACTAGTTTTTGCAGGCTTCCATTGGGCGGATTTACAGGGGAAAATAAAAAGCTTGTTGGCGAGCAAATTCACGGTAATTACATTTAGTTGTTACTTCACATTACGAAAAAATTTTTTTTATGGGAATGGAACGTTATTAAAAGTACTCTAGAGGTTATTACTTTATGCTTTTTTGTTTCTAGTTTCTTCATTTTAGTGAGGTTTAGTTTCGGGCGATGTTGAAATCTAGTTGATATTTGGCTTCCATTCTGCTCACAGGGTGTTTTTTGAATTTTAGTTAAATATTTACTAGTGTAACTGGTAGGACTGGCTGAAAAACGTGTAAAGTATGGCCTTACTGAATGTGGCTCATCTTCCCGTTTGAAAAATTACTGTCGTCAGTATTTAGGGTTTCGTTGCTTTAAAATTTGGTATTATTGACAAAACTGTGTTTTCCATAGTGCATGAGATTTCCAAAAGCCTCGTTTTGTTCGGATTCTCAAAGATTCTGAACAACAGTACACATTGTTATTTTCGGTTCATTTTTCGTTGGCGTTATTCTTATCTGTTTTATAATAAGTTTCGAAATCAAGCCGCTCCAGATATTAAAGACATTCCTTTTATAAAATGTTTAGATTTATTAGGTCTGTTTTCCCTTACCTTGTACCAGTACGATTTCTATCACCATTGCCGTTTTATTTATAATTTGTTAGACTACTGCCTTATGAGTAGTAGTTCCTTTGAAAACTTGCCATAGGTGTAATGTCTAGTCCCCAAGTTAATGGGGTAACGTCATGTGACGCACCCCATGGTGGTCGGTAATCAAAGATGAAGGGTTAATACTACATCCGTTCTCAGGCTTTTGAAGCTATTTTAAAATCGATGTTTTCCAACTCGACTAAGTCAATTACGGCACGCGGCTCTGGTATGTAGGAAAAATGTACGGACACGACATCTGTTGGCCCATCACGATTCTTTGGCTGGGGTCCTAAAGATGGTGCGTCTTTGGCCCGGGATGTTATCAAACGGTTTGGAATAGGAACTAGTGAAGATCCTGTTGTGAATTTGTACATTTTTCCTAAAATGTTTGACGTACCTAGAAGAATTCACTGGCTCCTTCACCTTATCTGCTTCTCCAGTTATATACTACTCTCGTTCGTTTATTTTTACTCATTTGTCTAGTTTTGATTGTAATCCTTTCTCTGTATTTTCACAACTTCATTTTATTTCTATGGCGCATATGCATTTTGGTGTACAGTTGTACCGATATTCATTTGTATAAATTTAACGTTATCTTGAAACAATATTGCATCAAAAGTAACATGAACGATTCTGCTATGATCACTAATTTTCAGTTTTACAATGTTTTTAGTCAAGCATTTAGCCTACATTACAACCGACCAGAGATTATTTTCCCTTTAGAAACTAGTAGGATGGATTGTTAGCACGAAGTTTTGCTTCGCTCCTAAGGATCTTTGATTACATTATCGAGTCAGTAGGAGTTCGAGCAAATATTTAGCTTGTAGACCGTCACTACATGTACATCTTTAGTTTCAGTTTTTTAAAATTTGAGATTATTGTTTTACATTTTACTTTAGATCGGTTCTACCAGTGGAATTCTCGATCGCTTCCTTATTGAACCATTTGTACCACATGAACAGGTAATTCGAACAAATTTTACCACATGAAGTTGTATAATTTAGACATCCGGGTCAATATACAGGGCATATATTGACTAATTTTAATTTTTCATTATAAGTGTTGAATGATTACTATCGATTTTCGTGAAAGTTGGCTAACATTCTTAGTGTATGAGTTCTATTTATAACAATAGTAATTTTGTAATTCAGCTCATCAAATTTATACAACCTTTATTGTTTATTTTCTCTGTTGCTTTAAATGGAATTTGACAAAGACAAATTTTTATTGTTTTTAAAGCAAGAAGAGTACTATCTGTGTATGTACACTAAAAGGAGTTCAAATGTTATCCTTTTTCATCATGCCGGTGGAGTAGATGTGGGTGAAGTAGATTCTAAGGTATGTACAATATTTTAGTTAGCTTATGCAAAAATGTTGTCTTTCACAGTTTTTCTTCTATATAGCCTTTCTTCCCTGTTACTTTTAATAAATCTAGAACAAATGTGTCCAAATGTATAAGTTTAATTAGTTTACGGATTCTCTCCAACTGCTTACAACATAGGAACTATGGCATTAAGCATTAGGAATTATTGTGTATACTTTACATCACATTTATAGAAAGAAAACTTGACCAATATGAGGGACCAGTAAAATGCAAGAAATGGAGGACAAATTTCAAGAATATTCTATACGGTTAATTTTCCATAAGTTACTTTTATGAATATTCAATAAGAGAAAACAGAACAGCTAATGAAGACGCTTGTAGAAATCTAAAATTATTGCTCAACTGCAATGACAGTTGGTTAAAAGGGTAAAATGAACGGAGCTCAGATAAGAATCAAGAATAAAGTAAGGGTATTTGTAACTAAGAGCATGGAATACCATGTTACCCGCTACAACAATGCAACGTTAACAATATCATCCTTTTTAATAAACAAACTTGGTTTAAATCATTTGATGGAAATATCTCTAGAAACTCACTAAATGTGGATTTATTTATACATCGAATTTTTCGAGATATCAACTGTTTATTCACTGTGGAGGAAATGATGTGGGATCATACCGTTGAGAGATATTCTCTTAGTCTTCCTTTCTATAGGATGCAGTCGGACGTGCGTACTGCGTACAAAGTTTGTACACTCGTTTTTTACGAATTACTACTATTACTTCTCATTTGTAAACACCATTAGAGAATCAACGGAGCAAATGAACTCATATTATTGTGTTCTGATTTTTGCTTCTAACTTACTGATATTTTGTAATTGAATAATGGAGTTGTTTTAACAAGACATTTTAATTCGAAGAATTTTCGTACAGAACATTTCTGCTTATCAGGTCTTCAAATTAGCTGAGTTCTAAATAGTTGGACAGTTTCGTAGCCAACAGTCTAATAGAGAGGTTGTGATTTGGCAGATTTTTGGTTGAATCATTGTACCAATTTTTTTACAATGTAGATCTGACAAAAATATGTGTTCCAGTATAATATACTTTTATCCTAGATAATACTGAGTCACTGACTGTTACAGAGAAAGGACTGTTATGAATTGATGGATTGATGCTATACTTCTGCAAGCCGTCGTTCAAGCGTTCCATCTAGCAGTACAGTCTAAAAATAACCTGTCTAAAGAGACAAAAAATAGTTAGAATTAGGACAAACGGGAAGAAGAGGTTAGCGTTGAAGCATTGAATTCGTACTTTTTTAGTTGGGGCTTACATTGAAGCATTTAAACAAAATAGGCAGCTAAAATAGAAAAAAGTTAAATGCATATATTAATACATCAACAACGTTCGAAATAAATTTGAAAAAAAGATTTAGACTTTTATACAAGAAATGACTGTTATTTGATCAACTAATTTTCAGAATACTAAATATTCTATCTAGGCTTATTTTGAAGATAAATTCTTCTTATCTCGGACTGATACCAGGAAAAATCACTTACAGTTTCTCCCTTGCCTGGGGCTTCTCAAGAGTGCAACAAAACCAGTCAAACGCTCGGCTTATTTTTGGCATTGTTAACACATTAGTTCTTAACTACTTAGCTCGAAAACAACATTTGCCATTTCTAACTTCCGTCATTCTGCGATTAAGTGCAAGTGTCACTCAGCATTATTGGGAAGCCACCCAACTTCGTTGAACAGTATTGGACTAGCTATGAAACCGAGATTTCTTAATCTAAGTTCGAGCTCAACTGTTAGTTAGTAGTGTTTAGGAGCGCTAATCTGAAACAAAATTTCTTTTACTGAGCGTGACTTTCTGTACTTCATCAGGTAATGTTAGTGATAAGTTTTTTAAATTTACTCCTGTTACCCCTCGTACAGGAGCGTAGGCCACCCACCAGGATTCTCCACCCAATTCTGTCCTAGACAATCCTTTCCAGTTGTTTCCAGTTGCTATTCATTCTTATGGTGTCTGCTTCCAATTCTCGATGCAATGTGCTCTTTGGTCCTCCTATTTTCCGTTTCCCTTCAGGATTCCAAGTTAGCGCTTGTCTCGATGTGGTTTGATGATTTCTGCAATGTGTGTCCTATCCACCTTTAACTTCTTTTTCTGATTTGCTCTTCAGTTGGGAGCTGGTTTGTTCTCTCCCACAATAGATTGCTGATGATATGCAACCAACGGACATTGAGTATCTTGTGTAGACAATTGTTCGTAAATAATTGTACTATTTTGATGATGGTTGTGGTAATTCTGTAAGTTTTAGCTCCGTATAACGGAACAAGCTGTGTTGACGTTGATATTGAAGAATGTGACTTTGATGTTGTTCGACAGTTGTTTTGAGTCCCGTATGTTTTTTAATTATGGGAGTTGTTTTCTTACTTTGTGAGTCCTTGCCTTTACGTTTGTATCAGATTTTTGTTGTTGATCATTGATTGTGACTAGGTAGGTAGAAGTTTCCACCACTTTCACAGTTTCTCGATCGATTGTGATTGGGTTAGTGTTTTCTGTGTTGTATTTGAGGATGTTGGTTTTTCCTTTTTGTATGTTGAGATCTACTGATGCATGGGTTTCTGCTGCACTGGCAGATAAATATTCACAAATCCAGGCATTTGAAAATAATTTTGTCGAACACATATTTGTGCTCACATATTTTCTGAGTAATCGTCTATATCTTGCTTTTATAGGCTAAACGTTTTGAGGTTTCAGTTGAAGATATTATGAAATCTGGTTCTGGAATGAAAGCTGGTTGTTCCGCCGATCAATTATTACAGAGTTCACTGCTTTCAGGAGTAAAATGTCCGAAGCGTGCAAGGTTTGTTGGCGATACCTTGTTAAATATGACGACTCGATTATTTATTTTCAATGAACAATTTTTCCCTAAAATTTGGTGAATATTTATTTTCTAAAGCAAAACACTATCTTTAGGCTCATTGAAACCTGAGACAAATGTATACCAGACCGAAGTTAATATTCTACCAAACCAAGCATAAAGATTATTTCAAGTCAGTCCTCTTAGAATGGGCATATGGCAACTGAGAGTGATCAATTACACTCCTGAATATTGACAGCTATAAATTACAAACCCTTAGACTTTCAAACCTGTTAGACAGTTTGGGGAAGCCTAAACTCAGTAGTTCAGTGGATAACTCGTTGACGTTCGAATCGCTAGACATGGGGTTCGAATCTCAATATGAATATTGACATCAGTTATCTCTGGACTTTTAGTTTTATCTCAAATGAGATCAGTACGTTGCGAAAAATATCTATAAATTAAACTAATGTCAGCAAACAATATTGTTCTATTGAAGAAATATACAAAGAGAATTTAAATATAAGGTTAGCTCGGATTCTGGTAGAGGTACGAGGGGAGTTACTGATTCACGGCCTCTCACAATATGGGAAAATACCTCTTATTAAGGGACTCAGGAAGGGAACTGGGTAATAACCTGCGATTCTGGTCACGGAACCGAGAAGACAACTATTTAAGTCCAATCAAATATAAGCGTTTTGTGAATAACCTTTGATTTAGTTCCTCACCTTTATAGCCTTACTGTTAGCAACATAAATGAGCAGAGCAAGACGTTTCTTAAAACTTGCATTTTCCGGCTATCCGTCCTCTGTGAAAAGCAGGTATCTCTGCAGATTCAAGTTTCTTGAGGGAAACATATTACTGTTGTCATATCTCAGTATAATTGGCAGTAAAACTTCTCCCTTGGTTCTTAAGTTTGTTGCTTGTAATCTAACCTTCTTTCTAACCAATCTAGCTGGCGTGGTAAAACTTTAAGTACCAAATGTTACAGCTAATATATAGTTTGACTGGGTCATCACGACAGTCAAGCCCAACCGTTATGTCAAGTTAATAGGAGTCCCTTTCTTGTAACCATTTAATGTTTTATTAAAATTCATATATGCCTATATATATTTTAATTGAACAACAAACATATTTATTATTAGGATGCTAGCTGATTTCATCGTTGAATTGCATTCAGTTTTTGACAAATTATACTTCACCTATTTAGAAATCAATCCATTAGTTATTTGTAAATGGAATATGAATGCAAACAAACTTAATGATTGTAATGGTAGCAGTTATCATATCATTAACGATAATGAACTACAGGATGGAGATAATGATATCAACGAACAGTTATATATTCATATATTGGATGTTGCTGCCAAATTGGATCAGTGTGCAGAACATTTGTTCACTTCAAGTTTGGAATGGTCAGTGAATGGAGAAATGTTGAAATTTCCTTTTGGTTTTGGTAAAACTGAAACTAAAGAGGTAATTATCATAATAATAATAATTATTATTACTAATATTACTTCCGTGCGTATATAATATGTCGACTTAAACTAACTCAAATTTGTGCCAGATTCTGTATGTTGATTATGGTTGACTTACTTACTGACTGATTGATTTTCAAACAAATCCATATCACTACCTTTTTTACATTTTGTACTACTGGTGTTGCTAATAAATGTATAATATAATTTATTTACCATGTAATCAGCTTTACATTTTATGTCAGATTTAGTTGTTCTATCCGACTGTTTAAACTGAGATTGGGTTTGAATTGGTGGATTTTGGTCAAATATCTAGTTTCTTTAACCATAAAAGCACCGCTATATGCAGGTATATATAGAGGCAAAACACCATAGAATGTTGAACCGGTTCTATTTGTTCCATACTTTCTTCTTAACTGTTTACAAAAAGAAATAATTTGGATGTTCTGAAGAACAAATAGATTCTTTGTAGTAGGATATTTATGTTATTACAACTAATTTCCAACTAGGGAAGTCTGATATGTAAAAAATATTCTTTGACATAGTATTCCATCATTCTTGTTTTAAATGATTCTGGAGTGATACTGGTCAGTTTTACATTGCAGTCGACTTATCTGATTTCTAGAGACGTTGTTATGGAGATTGTTCGAGCCTACACTGTTCGTTTATTCAACCAATCTTGCCGAAAAGTCTACATTAACCTTCACATTTCATAGGCTTTAATCGTCCACAATTTCAAATGAGAGTTATGTATACACAAAGTGGTTCATTAAATCTCTTTTTAACATGGCTTTAATTCTTTACTATATATTACTCGTAATTGATGCGTACACAATTGTTTGCAGATTTTCTTATCGTCGAAATCGTGAACCGATCTAAGTTATACAACAACTAAAGACTTGAAATAACTGGATGGCCGTCTTGTCGTAGTATGGGACTTCTCAGTAGCGCGTATTCACGATCCCGCCAGTGAGAATCGAACTCAGGGTCTCCGGTCTCGCGCTGGAACGCCTAATTGCTAGGTCACTGGACCGGCATTTAACGGTTTCAATGTCTAACCTCAATCGATCCACGACACTGCGCTAAACCGTGTTGGTTTTGAGGCAGCTACCCACCGAAGACAATGGAAGGTGGTTCCTCAATATCGTGGATCGACTGAGGCTAGATATTAACTTTGTTGGATGGCTGCTCAGCAGCCTAGAGGTTATGCGTTCGTGAGCGATATCGACGGTGTTGGATTCGATCCCTGCATGCGGGTTGGTGGATGCTTGTTAAGACGAAATGGCTGTCCAGTGATTCCAGGTTTTCACAGGTTGTCTAACTTAATTCGATTCATGGTTTCAAATAGACAACAATCTCCATAACCCTATACTGAAAATATCTTTATTTTGATTTGTCATTATGAAAGATTCCATCTTCTTCACTTGGAATTACATACTTTTATCAAATTACTTTCTCTGATTATTTTGATAATTTATGTCTTCTAAAATCTCTCCTCCTCTAGCTCTATACTTCGAACTATGCAGTCAGCTTTTAAGCACAGCTTTCTGTATTGGCCGAATAACTATGTTTATGAATTCATAATAACTCGAATATTCTCATAATGATCAATCGGTAAACATTTTAAACGAACGAGCGTTTTCGGTTATGTATCATCACGTTTTACAATTACAAAGAGAAATATTTATATTGATTGATCGCTGAGTAATAACCAATGTTGTGTTTGATTAATCATTAAACCATATTGCCATTAGCGATCTTTGGATAGGTCCGATAGAAGACTGTCGCATATTCTGGAACACATATGTGGACTCGGGTCACGCTTTAGTTCGAGCACGTATTTGTCTGCATCTTATTGGACGTAGAAAAGTCACTACAAGGGAATTCCTTAAAGTTCAACTTAATGATGAAAAAGTTAAGAATATATTTCAGGGACAACTAGGGGAGTTATTCAACCGTGAAACTGATATCCACCCCAAGGTAGCTTGTCACTATATCCAAAAACCTGTGGGAACAACAGTGATCTCTACTATTAACTTAAACCATAAGGTTAAGAAAAATCAATGGACCTCAGAGGTGTTTCCAGAACTGATAGATGCTCGGAAACTCATCCCACTTGACTCTGAACACGATGAAGAACTAAGGCAGCTTAAAAGTGAGCTGATAAGAAGCCTACCCAATGATCATGAGCAGTGGTGGGTAGCGAAAGCAGAAGAGATAGAAATGGCAGTAGCGGTAGGTAACAGTAGACCTATCAAGGAAACGGATATTTAAAATTAGGCTGTTGCTTAGACCATTCCGGATAAAAAACGGGACCATAATTCACTCTCTATCAAACATATCGGACAGCTGGATAGAACGCTCTAGGGAACAGTTCAACTAACCTTCAACCACATCTCTGTTACTTGCCATTTCCATGCAACCTAAATTGCAAACTCTCAATAAGGTTGAAGCGGCCATAAGCAATCTCAAGTGAGGGGAGCAGCAGGATCTGATGGATTAACCTCCGGAATATTTTGGGTTAGTGGTTCAGTTTTTTTCAGTTAAACTAACTGAAGTTTTAAGTAATATCTGGGAACTGAAGGTTACCCCATCTGACTGGTCTCCCAGTTTATAAAGAAGGATAAAAATCCTCTTGCGATAACCACAGAGGAACCAGTCTAACAAATAAAGTATCTAAAATATTAGCCTCAAACATACTTCGAAGTCTACCTAGAGCTCGTGAAGAGCGGACCCGAGAAACCAGGCTGGTTTCAGACCTAGACGTGAATGTATATACAGACCAAATATTCACCCTCCACCAGGTTCTGAAACATAGATATACTTTTCAACGTTCATCTATGGTTGTATTCCTTGAACTTAAGTCGGCATTCGACTCTATTGGTCGGGAGGTTCTATTGCAGTGTCTACCATTGATATATGTACCAAAGAAATACATCAACCTTGTACAAACTCTCTATTCAAACACTACTGGTGAAGTGAGAACTTATAGCAAAACGTCATCAAAATTTGGTACTTCAAATGATGTTCATCAAGGCTGTCCTCTCCACATTTTTACTTGACTTCGTCATGATGGATATGATTCCTCCAGAGACAACGGTTTCATCGTTTAACTTTTCAGGGGTTAATTTTCTAGCACGAGATTCACTTGTTGACTTAGTATAGGCAGATGACATAATTCTACTTGGTGGAGACGCTGACAAAATGCAGTCTCCTGACCGCCTGAAACAACGATTCAGACATGTTTAAATAGGATTATCTCCTTCCAAATGCTAAATGTTGCTTCGCTACCGGACCCAGTCAACTCTCGAATTTATCATATAGAGTCAAGTTAGTAGCTCAGTGTGTTTACCTGTTCACTCTTACTGGTAGTCTTATCAGTCTCGATGGTTTGATCTCTCGTGAAATCTCGGCACCAATTCACAAAGCGTCATTGACTTTCGCCAACTTGCGTCATTTATAGTGTAAGCAAGATATATGTCTACTCAGAGAACCTGTTCGATCCATCCTCATCTATAGCTGTGTGAATGACCACTATGATGACAGATTATTTGTAGATTATCAGTATTAGATTTCAGGTGTCCTTCAAGTATCACTCGTGTATTGTAGGACCATTGAATGAACAAAATTGGGGTTAAACACAAGGCACTATGTATATACGAAAACTCGATTGATCATGTAATGAATCTACATCACTTGAGGTAGTTGGCTCATGTCTGACGTGTACTCAACCATCGAGTACCTCAAGAGACGATGTTCTTCGATGTAGAAGTAGTTTAGAAGGAAGCTACGGGTAGCCAAAACAGGTGGTATCAGTCCATGAAGTCATTGACAATTGGATTGAGCCATGATGACAGGTGTAAACTACCTGGTTGGTATCTGCATGGTGGTCGTAACCAATGCTTGGCGTATTTGAATGACGTGGCTCAAAATCGTTTGCAGTAACGCAGATGCATTGGTTTTTTGTCTCCCCCTCGAATTCGGCGATTCCTAATTCCTCATAAATGCTTTCATTTCACTTATTTATATTTTCTTGTCGAGTTGTATCTTTAATACCTAATCTTTTTTATTACTACTGATACTGTTACTACCTCTACTATTCTGGGATTTGGTCTGGCAATTCCATCTCTTTGTACTAATGAGATATAGCAACTTGAACTGATATACATAAATACCAGGTTCTACGTTTTGACTGACCGACTAACTTACTGAGTCCCTTGTGTTGCTCTAATTCTACCAATCAAGTTGCAATCTTGTCATTAATATAAGTTACTTGACATCTCCTGGGCTATTTTTTAGTGTTGGTTAAAAGTAGTCAAAAGCAATCCTTGTTTCCATGCCAGTTAGTACTCGTCGGGAAAGCGTGTTTTCAGTCCTCAGGGAAATAACCTTCATGAAATCTAAATCCACAGGGTTTCTTTGTTAACTGCGTCCAGCCAGATGAATCCAAATATATTTATTTGTAAATTTTAAAGGGTGATGAGAAAATATCGAAAATACATATTCGCTTAAATTGCTTTCTCCAACGTATATAACTTGTAACGGTGACCTAATGGTCTAGAGGTTCCGCTTTCATCTATTATAGTTCGTGTTCGAACCTCACTCCATCTACTTCGGTCAGAACAATCGAGTATTATCATATCAGCTGTCATATTTAATGATGACTCAAGCCCATCTATCTGTACTTAATAAATGAGTATATACTTTCAATCAAAATAAAGTTATATTTTCAGATATTTTTTAATTTAGGAAGCGTACATCGCAAAGTTGGATGCTCGAACAGGTGCTTCATTAAAGCTTACTATACTTAATCCAAATGGTCGTATATGGACAATGAGTGCAGGTGGTGGAGCTTCAGTAATTTATGCTGATACAGTTTGTGAATTAGCTGAAAAAGTCAAAGCAGCTGGCGGTACAAGTCAAGGTGTAAAAGATTTAGCAAATTATGGTGAATATTCTGGAGCACCATCAGAAGAATTAACTTATGAATATTCAAAAACAATTCTAACTTTGATGACTACTGGAGAACTACATCCAGACGGTAAGATTTTCATTTTCAATAGTTTTTTACTCTGTTGAATTTTGCTTTTAATTTGAAATGTAATCAGTGGAAAATCCTTTCATTTGGCTTTGTATAATACCCGACTGCCTAAGACAGAAGTTAGTAGTATAGGATTAGAACCGATGATCTATTGGTTTGAATGTTGATTGTTTTACCCTCTAAATTACCTTACACACTCACCCCTGTTACCCCTCGTGGAGGAGCATAGATCACCCACCAGGATTCTCCACCCAATTCTGTCCTAGACAATCCTTTCCAGTTGTTTCCAGTTGCTATTCATTCTTATGGTGTCTGCTTCCAATTCTCGATGCAATGTGCTCTTTGGTCCTCCTATTTTCCGTTTCCCTTCAGGATTCCAAGTTAGCGCTTGTCTCGATGTGGTTTGATGATTTCTGCAATGTGTGTCCTATCCACCTTTAACTTCTTTTTCTGATTTGCTCTTCAGTTGGGAGCTGGTTTGTTCTCTCCCACAATAGATTGCTGATGATATGCAACCAACGGACATTGAGTATCTTGTGTAGACAATTGTTCGTAAATAATTGTACTATTTTGATGATGGTTGTGGTAATTCTGTAAGTTTTAGCTCCGTATAACGGAACAAGCTGTGTTGACGTTGATATTGAAGAATGTGACTTTGATGTTGTTCGACAGTTGTTTTGAGTCCCGTATGTTTTTTAATTATGGGAGTTGTTTTCTTACTTTGTGAGTCCTTGCCTTTACGTTTGTATCAGATTTTTGTTGTTGATCATTGATTGTGACTAGGTAGGTAGAAGTTTCCACCACTTTCACAGTTTCTCGATCGATTGTGATTGGGTTAGTGTTTTCTGTGTTGTATTTGAGGATGTTGGTTTTTCCTTTTTGTATATTGAGATCTACTGACGCAGAGGCTTCCGCTACACTGGCTGTCTTGACCTGGATCTGTTGTTGTGTATGGGATAGAAGAGCTAGGTGATCTGCGAAGTCCAAATCGTCTAGTCGCATCCAGACTGTCCATTGTACTCCGTGCTTCCCGTCAAATGTGGTGGTCTTCATAATCCTGTTAACCACCACGTACAACATCACTTTAAATATACACAGTTTTTAATACTACATTTGGTTACACGGAAAAGTTTTCTAAAGCTTATAATATTCTGTGTCACAAGTATCATGGTTCCGAACGTCAACCCATTTATTTCGGTTCGAGCAGTAGGCTAGTGTTGTAGTGGACACTACTCACAAGATTGTTTGTTGGTAGTTTGTAGCGGAACGTTGCGTTAACGTTACAACGATTGTCAGACGGAGCGGGGTGTTTCAATACATCGAAAGCACTGTGTTTTCATAACGCGTGGAGACTAGATGAGAAGGCGGTCGTGACTACAGAAGACACCGGAAGTTGCAAATCGCCTATTGAAAGCTGTGTATATGTAAACTACGTAAGTACTCGGTAACTCCTCGCAATTAATACACTTTCCCCTTGCCTCTTGTCATGTTTTACAATATCACTCAATCATACAAACAATGTGATTGAATGGTGAATACTTAAACATTTACTTGGTAAATGAGTCACAGTAAAGCTGTAATATCTTTGGGTAGTACATATTTGTGTGAAGCCTTGAGTTGATTTTAACTAATTGACTAACTGGTCTGTACATATAGTAAACTCTCTTCATCATGATTCAATTAAATCCTTAAGTTTCTATTGTATTTTTCACATCATGTTTTCACAAATCTTAACATTGACTACGTATTAGTTCTAGGAATAGCATCATTAGAACTTACTTCAAGGATGTTTTTTCTGTTTTATTTACGAAATTCTTTTAAAAATCTCAACCTGTTCCAGGTAAAGTTCTACTAATCGGTGGAGGAATTGCAAATTTCACCAATATTGCTGCTACATTTAAAGGTATTGTGCGTGCTTTGACAGAATTCAAAGAACAATTGAAGAGACATAATATACGTATATTTGTCCGTCGTGCTGGTCCCAACTACCAGGAAGGTCTTCGTGTAATGCGTGAATTGGGTAGGGTTAAAGTTAAACTATTATTTTTGGTTGTATAAAACTTAAAGATAATTTGGATCTATTTTGTGGTTTTTTAGTGTACATATTTACTAGTAAGCTTTAGTTAGTCCATCAATATATTTATACTAATATAAATAAGACTAAAGTAAGTCGTAGTCTCCAGCAATTTACTAGTGATCGATTATGTTACCGAATGTATTTAATGAAATGATTTAAATGTCTAACTAAATGCTAATCTTTATTTGAGCTGTGCCATGTATATGATCATCATGTGATATGGAGGGTAGCCTAATCATTGCTCATCAATGGCGATCAGAAATGGCCCAAAGTTCAAGTGCATTTCATTGGGATAAAAATGGGTCAATTTCCTAAGGATAGAGTGGTATATATATGAATGAGTATTTGTGCATTTCATTCGGTAGTCCAATACACTTTCTCGCTCACTCTTGTGTTCTCGTTTAATTAGTCAGTTGGGGGTTGGCCATAGCATATCGTGTATCAGTATCGAATTTCGGACACTGTCCATCATAACACCATGTGTCATAAGAGATAAGTAATTATCCCAATGCCAGTTTTGATCGTTCAAGTAGATATTGGGTAACGAAATTCCTCTTGAAAATTCTAACAGAGTTATCCCTAAATAGGAAAATTACAATCTTGAAATGTTTAAAATGATCTCTAAAAGTTCGTTCTTGTAACGTAAAACTCTCATCTTTAGTAAGTAGTGTCTTTCAAGGGGTACACTAATATCCTCCTTAAAAATATTCACACATTGCATCAGTGTCGTTTGGAGATGCAGTATAACTTCTATTTTTGACTCTTTATTTTATCTCACTTGTTAAATATTGGTTTAAAAAGTTTATTATTATGAGAAATAATAGTGTGTACTTCTTCTGTGAATGGTTTATGTTATCAAATATCTGTTTTCCTAACACTCGTAGCAGAGCTTAATAAATACATAATTGAGGGAATAAGTGACAAGCAGACAGTGTAATCTTGATTTACAGTTCTACTTGTAAATCCCTACTTTCTTAATAGTTGCGTTTCACGATGAACTATTGTGTGAAATCAGATAAGAACCGATGCTCGCCGAATGAGCTTGTATATTTTTGATTATTGGGGAAGTTAAAAATTGCTCTTTGGATTTATGTAAAGTGAACCAAAAAGACCGTCGTTTATTTATTTATTTCATTTATTTGAGAATATAAACATCGGTGCAAAGGGTGACATAAATATATATACGCCACGAAAGTCGTTGAATTTGTGTATAGGCTAGAATACTATCCGTGTACCCAAACCGAAGCGGCTAATTTCCCTAGGTGATCACTCTCCGAGACATTGACCTAGAGGTCTTATTCACAACGCAGTGGAGCGACGTTAGGAGATGCGGTCCTATGGTAGACTTTGATCAAAAATGAGTTCATACGCAATTCTGGAGCCCATATATACCATTAGTTGTGAATCAGGGTTTCCCGACTTCCTTAGGTGATCCCTTTGTACCCACCAATCCGGTTTAAGTGCTGAACATCCACTTTTCGTCCACTACTCTAGTCGCGAGAATGTAGTGAGTAGGACTTCCATGGTAGTGACTATATATGCGTGGCTATACGAGAGCATTTGAAGAGGGAGAGCGGGCTCTGCCTACCCTCGGTCGTACCATGGCATTTGAAGGCTAAGATTGTTGACTAATTGTCGTAATTTCTAGTAATCAAAACAGCTAACACATTTTTCAATGACTGTTTTTGTTAGCTTGCCGGTAATAACAACTACTTATTCAAATAATCAGTAATCGGCTTATTTCACAATTTGACATGTACAATATTTAATTTAGTAGAGCTCAACAACTTACCATATTTAATATTATTGTTATTATTTGTTTTATATTTTTAAATTAACATTCTACATTTGAAAAAAACTTTCTTACTTTAATTCGTTTTCTGTCAATACATCAAGGTCGTACTATCGATATTCCAATTTATGTATTTGGACCTGAAACTCATATGACTGCTATCGTATCAATGGCATTTGGTTTACGTCAAATACCTCCACCTACAGTAGATCATATTCAGTCGTCTGCAGATACTCTATCATTGTACAGTTACAGTGGTTCTGGCTGTGAACATAAAGTAAGTAATTATGTACACTACTGTGTAATCACTGAATAGTAGTAGTTACCGATCTCATGTTTGTATATAGTCATCGGTGTGCTGATCATATTCTATCTATCTGAAGACGGTAATATAACCAATAGTGTGAGTGAAATTAACTTCAAGTATATTTTGTTTGACTGTTAGTTGATTAGAGGCAAACGACAACACGTTTTGGACATTGGTTGATGCCCGTTAGCATTCATCATCAGCATGAAGTAGCTAAATGCTTGGGGAAGCTGATACTCCTTGTGTGATTCATATCTGTGCACTTAATGCCCGTGATCAAATAGATTACTGTTTGGCTGTTTAATTGACAAATGGCTTTCTGTGCAATTGATGTATTTACAATTGGTTGATCCACTAAATACTAGATAGTACTTAATGTTGATTGGATTTTATCGATCAGGTTATAGTTCAGTTACTAGCCTAACTAACCCGAAATCTCTCACGGATCATGTTTGAATATCACATTAGAAATATGTATCTCGACTATGTGGATTTCACGAACAACCTGATTAGCAGTATTTCCATCTCTCTAGCTTACTCGTTGTTATGATTATTCCAAAATGCTTCATATACATAATTTTAAATCAGTCAAACGCAATGTGGAACCTGGGATATATGCACATCGGTTCAAGTTGTCATATCTCATTAGCACAGTAAGATGAATTTGTTAGATCGGATTTCAGAGTAGTAGAGATAGAGTAACAGTATTACTGATCATAAAAATGATCATGCGTTCAGGATACAATTTGAGAAGAAAATATTAGTAAAATAATAGAAAAGCATCTATGAGAAATTTAAAACTTAAGATCTAAGGGTAGAAGGATTAAACGATTTTGAGCCATATCATTCAAAGACTAACCACTGGTTCTGAGAATATGGCGGACTGCAATCAGGTAGGTAGTTTGTACCTACCTACACATCTCAGTTCAATAGTCAGTGTTTTCATGGACTGACATCATGTCTTGGTTTGACTGTTCCTAGCTTTCTTCCAATCTACTTCTACACCAGCCATCATCATTCGTTGAGGTGATTAGTGAATGCAAATACGTAATACATGTCTTAACCAACTCAGTCGATAAGAATTCATTATCTTGTTAAAGGATTTACCACATTAACCTGTGTAGCTAACCTAAGAATTGCTAACTTGATGGTCCTAAAATATACGAGCAATGGTTCGAACACACGTATAGTCGAATACTAGTAACCTATGAATATCTTCTATTTTTTAAGGACCACATTTCACGTCCATAAAGTAGAACAGAGCAAACTACTACTCAGTATATTTATCGTTTAGTTAACAAATAAATATCTCACATACTTCACTCTGGGAAACATGGTCGGTAAGAGAAGAGGATATTCGTAGGTTACTAGTATTCGATCATAGGTGTCTTCGAAGCATTGCTCGTATATCCTGGGACCACGGAGTAAGTAATGCAGTTGTTAGCAAATGGGTACTATGTAAGGATGGCAAATCGATTGATGAAGTAGGGAAACTTCATTAATGGAGATGGCTGGGATATGTGTTATGTGTACCCAATCACTGACTGCCTCGACTTGCGATTTTTTATGGTGTAAGAGTAGATTGGAAGAAAGCTAGGGGCGGCCAGACCAAAACATGGCACAAATCTATGAAGTCCCTGACAGTGGAATTAGCCATGTTGGTAGGTATAGACTACCTGGTTCGGATCAGCGAAACGATAGCAACCAATGGTTAGAGACCTTGAATGACATGGCTCAAAATCGTTTGCAATGGCTCAGGTGCATCTACTCTTTGTGCTCTCCCGACTTCTAATCTTCTGAATTCCTCATGTCCTTTTTTCCCTTTCCGAATTTATTTCATTGGATTGTACTCCTTGAATAACATCTTCAAACCCTAATGTTTCCGATTACTGCTTATACTCTTACTACCTCTACTACTATGGGATTTAAATCGACAACTGCATCTCTGTGCTAATGTGCTGTGGCAACTCGAACTGATGTACGTACATACGAAGTTCTACGTTGTTGCTAACTGACTTGACTCACAGTCAACCTAGGAATCTGGCACAAATATTTACATCAATCCAACCTGGTAGGTCACTTCACTATAGAAACTGACAAAGTAAAAAAAAATAGAAACAAACAAAATCAAAATACCATCGTCATTATGATGATAAAGAATAAACATAGAGGAACTTTTTTTTTTTTTTTCATTATCGAAATGATATGAAATACATGAACAATAATATAAACTGAATTCATTTTATTTCACAATAGACCGAATGTCGGTAATATTGATTCATGTGAAAAATTAGTCTCATTTCATTCATTAATGAAAATAAAATGATTTCAATGTTATATTATTAACATTGAATTAAAACCGGTCATATTATCTATTAAGAAAGTTCAATAGTCAGATTGTATTTTAGGCAATGACGCAATTAGATTAATTATCAATTAACTATGTAAATCTAGATGAAATAAATGACCTTGTTTATGTAATCACCAGGCTAAATTGTTTGTTACTAACTCGTTCTATTACATTTTATATCTGTGAAATGTGACCACCTTTAGTAGTAGAGGATATTTGTAAGTTACCAGTGTTTTATCATAGATGACCTTGAAGAATTATTCACGTATTTCGAGATCATGGAATCATTAATATTATGATTAGATACATGATACTAGGTAAAGATGGAACATTGATTGATCAGGTAGTGAATCTTCATCAACTGAAGTAGTTCGAATTTGTATTATATATAACTAATCACCTCCTATCCTGATGCACAGTATTTACCGATGTAGAAGAGTATGTCTGAAGAAAGCTTTAGAGACAGTCAAAGCAAAATGTGATATTAATCCAAAATGTCATTGACTGTTAAATCGAGCCATGTAGGCTGGTCCAAACTATCTGATTATGGTCCATACGACTATCCCAACCAACTGTTGAAAACTTTGTGTAACATGACTCAAAACCAATCTTAACGATACAGAGGTGCATTCACTTTTCGTCTTTCTTTGAATCATGAATTTTATGATTATCTCCCACCTTTTATTGCTCAAATTTCTTGATTCTTATCGAATCACATTGTGTATGCATAAGGTCTCACACTACCACTGATACTACTACTTCTCTAGGATTTGTCTTAATGATTTCATCTCTCTGTGCTGAAATGGCGCGGCGATCTGAACTGATATAAGTATTTGTCACTGTTTAAAATAAGTTTTTATTTAAGATTCATATTGTTACCAAACCACTGACAATCAACATATACAAAGTAACAACCTGTGTTATCTTCTATTTGTCAATTTTACAACTGTCAGATAATTTGCTGCCAAGACTTTTGTGATATGCGTCTTTAAACAGTAATAGTTCTTCAGTAACAACTAGATTTTTGAGAATTTAGAGAGTTCTAGGAATAGATTACATCCTTGTGCATCTCACTTAACAATTACAGGTTTATATAATCTACTCTGAGCCATATATATATATATATATATATATATATATATATATATATATATATATATATATATACTGCTGTTGTGTCTTTGTTCAGAGTATAGGACTGACTGCCACATACATAGAGGGTTTGTAATGAACTGTATTTTATTATTATTCATTCTAACCTATCTCTGCGCAACTCAGTTGAATAAATTAACTATCAGTATAGGTTGTGAAGATCGTTGACTTTCATTGAAATCATCAACCGATATTAGTCAGACAACCATTGAGAACTTGAACAACTGTTTTTTCCTAGTGTGGAAGTGTGTATCCACGAACTCAGATACCAGAATCGAATCGAGGACCTCCGGTCTCATACACGAACACTAATCGTCGAGACCGCTGTTTTCGGTGGAACTCGACAATCTCCACAACCCTGTACTAACAATTACCATATGCTCACTAGTGATTAGCTTGCTTTGAGAAGAAATTCCTTGAATTCTTATGAGAAGCTGTGACCAGTGGAGCAAATCCATGTCGGATATGAGGCACTTACCCACTGAAGACAATGGAAGATTGTTTGGTGGATTGATTGAAGCTAGATATTAACTCTGTTGGGTGCCGGCTAAATGGTATAGAGGTTAGGCGTTTGTGTGCGATACTAAAGGTGTTGGGTTTTATTCTCACGTGCGGGATAATGGACGCTCACTGTTGAGAAGTTCCATACTTAGATGAAATTGCTGTCCAGTGTTTCCAGGTTTCCACTGGTTGTCTAACTTATATCGGTTCATGATTTTAGTGAATGAATTAAGTCAAATAAACTGAGTTTTTTATTGGATGTGTTCTCATCCTTACTCATTTCCAATCCTTATTTATTTGTCACATGAAACGCCCATTATATCAGTAGGTGAGCGCTATCCAACTTGAAGTTAGTAAAACATTTGTTTAACCTGCCCACTACTTAACATGTTAAAAGTACTACGAAGTCACTGGTTTGTTCAATTATCATACTGATTTAACTAATCTAATTATGTACAGCTTGAACACTTTCATTTTACTGTTGTAATCAGTTGATTTGAATTCTTCCTTTTTTTGTAAATCGTATTTCAAGAATTCAGACAAATCAACACCAATAGTAACCAATCAAACTCGCAAGGTTTCTGAATTCTCTTCTACTATCAATACTGCTACTACTACTATTACTACTAATGGTAATAATCATGAAACTATTTATGAAGAACCACTTTTTACAGTGAAAACAAAGTGTTTAATATGGGGTTTACAAGTGAAAGCTGTTCAGTCTATGTTAGATTTCGATTATGCTTCCGGTCGTGAAAGTCCAAGTGTAGCAGCTCTGATTTATCCTTTCAAGTAAGGCTCAATCATAGAGTAAAATGATAATATTAAACGATTCAAATGCTTAATTCTATCTCGTTTGATTTTATACAACAGGTAAACAGACATTCTCTAAATCTTAACCCTAAATCCTTAATTCTGTCTAAACAAACCTATACCTGATAACACTACATTTTATAGGAGAACTTATCGGGCATGGCGAAATCTACGTTTACATATGACTGCGGAGCACTTTTACATTATAACTAGTGTCATTTCGTGGTGAAAACCTTTACCTTACCCTAAACCCCGAGTCTTAATCTTAACTAGGAATAATGTGGAGACTCATAAAAATCTGTTTCGATCCTTTTAAGGGTTCGAGAAAATAGACAACTTGTATTTATAAGGATGAATTTGTATGTCATTGTCTATTTGGTTTACAGGCAGAGTAGCATACAGAGGGCATTAATAAACTTACTAATCATGTAAGATTTATTCATACTTCTCAATAGTATAGTTTTCCACAAATTATCCATCTATATAAGCTGTTTTCTATATAGTTACAAACTGACTGAAAAGTTATCGGTGTTATTTTAAGCTTATCACTATATTATACTTTGCCATCATTATTGACTTACACTGTCCACTACTCAGTATACAAAAATGGAATTGAACTAGATAATGTTATAGGTTTAAAATGGTGAACGTCTGCATGAGAATTAATTGGACAAAGTGAATTATGTAATTGATATACACAATGGGAAAGGTAATAATAATTACTGCAAATGTTACCATTTATATGAATAAAATATGTAATAAGAGAGATATCATTACGGTAATTATATGATAATGAATTCATGTGAATTGAGAAAGATGAATGTGCAAATTAAGAATGGAGCAGGGCAGAAATAAACATGGGATCAAATGGTAGGGATTCGTGATATGTAGTTTCACCTATTTGTAAACCGTGGTCGAATACACGTCTACTGTTTCCTATAACTTGTCCTGATAACTTCCACTATGTAAAGGAGCCCTAATATTAGTCCTTTATGTAGATCAGCCAGAACTTGACGAGGAACCGTGGTTTCATCTATTTCTGTGTGGTGATCGGTACCTACCGAACGAAGACAGATGGTTCGATTAATAGATTTCATGACTCATTTTTACAGTCGTACAACACTACGAATTAGGAAAATTGTGCCGGAGAAAATTAACGCTTATTCACAAAACTAGACAACTTGAGATTCTAGCAAGTTTACACTATTTAAATGAGAAATACACATTACAAAATAACGTGTAATGGTCAATTTAATCATATTCACTTGTATTAGTTGTTCAAATCTTCCCATTGATGTTTAAGACTGCCCCAGATGCCCTAGGGAGAGTTCACTCCCCCTCTCGAAATGCTCTCACTTGGCCACGCACATACAGCCACTGCCGAGGAAGTCCTACTGACTACCTTCTCGCATCACAGGTTTTGTTTACGCAATTGAGAGGACAAAAAGCGAATGTCCTGTGCTTTAAACGGGTTGGTATAACACAGAGAGTCCACCTAGGGGAGTTGGAAAACCCTGATTCCAAACCAATAGTGATTATGGGCTCCAGTATCCTGAAGGAACAAACGGCTTATGAACCAATTGTTAGTCACCGGCTACAATGGGACTACAACTCCCGACGTCACTCCACTGCCTTGTGGATCATACCTTTATGTCGAAGGCTCCGGGTGTGGCCCCCTAAGAAAACCACCTGCTTCGGTTTGGGCACCCGGGCAGTATCATAGCCCATACACAAATCAAGTGACTTGTGTGGTGCATATGTATTCCTTGCCTCTTGGTACCAATATTTATGTGTTCAAATAAAATAAAATGTTTAAGACTGAAATTGATTAATCTGTTTTGGCATATATGCATCCCGTACGGTTTGCCTCGATATACTCACTAAGTCACAAGCATTCTAAACAGAGATAGATGGTTCGAGTCCTGGAGTGAACATCAGTTGTGAAATGTAGGTGGATCCAGTTGAAGGCAAGTCCTAAGTGGGATAAAACCTATATCTTTGTTTGTACTGTTAGTCATCATCCATCTCTGCTTATAATGATTAAGTCGTATGTTTCATTTTTCTCATTTTATTCTTAACACAATAGCGACGATCATCAACTAAAATTTTATTGGGGTGCAAAAGAATTATTTCTACCAGTTTATAAGTATATGTTGAATGCAATGGACAAGCATCCAGATGCACGTGTATTAGTAAATTTCGCTTCATTACGAGTTGCTTATGATATATGCATGGAAGCTATGGAAGTGGATTGTATAGTTTCATCTAATTATAAAGAGAATGGAATATCGAATGAACACAATGATATATCTATTCATAACAATATTAATAATAATGGTTTATCAGTTAACAAGGCACAGATCAAGTGTATTGCTATTATAGCTGAAGGTATACCAGAAAATATGACACGTCGTTTAATACAACGATCCAAAGAAAGAAATATTCTATTGATTGGTCCAGCAACTGTGAGTTCTTTTTTATCGTTGAATATTATGTATTCTCTATAATATGGCCAGTCTTTATTTTGTATATATTTTATACATTAATTAGTTACCATTCATAGTATACATTTTATCTGTCAAGTATCAATGTATGTACTCAGTTTTTGAGTTACATTTAGTGTCAGATAGTTAATATTATTCCCTAGTTGTATATAAACTGATGTAGGCAGTGTTGTGGGCGCTCAAATCGTTAGAAATTGAGCATATTTCAGTCTTTAGAGTCATTGATTTAACATTCTTTTTGTAATCTATTTGAAACTGTAAAACAGTTTAGATAAGTGTCTGAATTTGAACCTTTTTATTTTTATTATTAAAAGCTTTATTCAACATTATATTTTTGGTACAACATAGAATTCTCAGCATAAAGTATTTCAACAAGTTTCCTTTTCTTATACCTTGATCGATTGTGACGATAAATTTTGAATGATGACCGGTTAGGTGTTAGGAGTTCGGTAATCCACATTTGATTAATGTTCATTTGTTTCAATGCATATTGCCAGCCACCATGATGTCGCTGATTGTACCTTTTTGTATCCCGTATAGCGAAAGGTTGTAAACTTTTCATAAACGCGCCTGAATAGATTGTGCGCACAATGGACATAATGATGTGTTAAAACAAACAACAAAACAGATAACTTGATGAAATATCTAGATCGGAGGAACAGGTAGCCCAGATATTCAAGCAGACCGCCACGTCATCACATCGTGCTGTGTAGTTCATTACTTGCTTGGAAATTTAAGTTTTTTTAATGACGGTGTTACTATTGTATGTAGGTTTATTTACTGTTGATCTGTTTCATTTGGATAAACTTACAGTAGATGAACTATTGTTTTGTGGAAATTGAATTCTCTTAGTTGAATAGCCGTGCCAGTTGTTCGACAGTTACGATGAAAGACGTTCGCTCAATATCGTGGATTGATTGACGTTAGATATTAACTTCGTTGGATGCCTGCTAATTGATCTGAAGATTAAACGTTTCCATGAGAGACCTTAGATCCTGGGTTCGATTCCTGTATGCGGGCTAGTGGGTGTGAGCACTACTGAGGAGTCCATTAATACAAAACAGCCGTCTAGTATTTACAGGTTTTCACTGGTTGTCTAAATTAGATAGGTTCATGATTTCAATGAATAATCTAACCGTAAATCTTTCACATGTTCTTTCTAAATAGTATTATCAACATAAACTTCAGATAGAAGCGACCTATCAAATTTCTGCACCTTGAATTTGATTAGTTGTTGCTGTTAACGCATGTTCAGTGGGAAAAACGTTGGAATATTGGACAGAGGTAACACAGAGAAGACCGGACAATTTCTATATAGCTTGGAATGGAAATCAATCAGTAATCAGTAAACATAATGAAATACTCCTAGTTGGTTAACTGGTTAGAAAAATCATAAACAACTCCGTGGCCAAAGATCAGTTAAGCCTACTGTAATCGGACAATTTATTATAGATTAATCAACTACACAAAACTAATATCCAATATTATCCTTCGATTAATTTTGAAACGTTTGTTAGTCGACGATTTTGTTTCGTAAAAATTTAACACATAAAACTTAGAGTGATTACTTACTTACGCCTGTTACTCCCACTGGAGCATAGACCGCCGACCAGCATTCTCCAACCTACTCTTTCCTGGGCCTTCCTTTCTAGTTCTGTCCAATTTTCGTTCATTTTTCTCATGTCTATCTCCATTCCTCGGTGTAATGTGTTCTTTGGTCTTCCTCTTTTCCTTTGGCCTTGAGGATTCCATATGAGGACTTGCCTTGTGACTCAGTTGAGTGTTTTCCTCAATGTGTGTCCTATCCACTTCCAGCACTTCCTGATTTCTTCCTCCACTGGGATCTGATTTGTTCTCTCCTCTCTGGGGCTATTGCCAGTCCCATGCCCGGATAAAGGTGGAGGGTTGGGCATGGGGTTAGCGGCCCTATTCCGTAGAAAACTAACTCGCTAAAAATACGCTAACCAGAAAAAAAAGTTAAATTAAAGTTGAATGAATGTATTCTGTTATAAATATTCTTTTTTCTTACGTTAGATAATTGTAAGGATAACCTAGAATACAGCTTCTTATCATTTCGTTAGAACTGTTAATCATCTGTATTTCTAAAAACAAAAAAGCAAATTCGGTAGTGATCAAAAGTGAAATTTAGGACTTGCGTTTCATCCTGTGTAAGGTTCGTCAGCTCAATGGAATTGCACTCGTGGTAATGCCAACGCTAAGATTCAAACCCATTGCGTTCTTCTTTTAACAATTACTGAATCCAAATAGCTGTTGGTTAGTTTAACGGGGATGAATAATATTTCATTTGTGATGGGTTACATCTTTACCGTTGATGATGTTAAAAACTTCAAATGCTAAGTCTCTTTCACCATACCTAAATTCTGAGCGGATCACCTCGACACTTTCATGGAGTCTAGCATTTGAAATATGTGAGTCTCAGTGTAAATATCAACATTAAGGTTCAGATACATCCAACTAACGATTCCTAAATAGGATAAAACACGTGTTCCGGATTATACTACTATTCACTATCCTACTGTACTTAAATAAATATGATTTAATGATAATGTGAAGACTTCTCTCAGGACGTACATTTGTCACTAGGATCTGATCAACCTCAAACTCTTGCAGATTATATAGCCATTATTTAAACATTTATTTATCTTGAGTAATCTACTTTCATAATTCATTTGATTGAATAGTTTTATTTACCACAATACAGTATTTGTTTGCCTTAACATCTGTAATATCTTATTCCCTAATAAAACTCATTTCATAATATCAACTTGCCATCTTCATTAGTACAAAGTGATTGGACATTTTTAAAAAACATTAGTTTCAATATTCTATGAAATTGACTGAGAACTCATCTTTTCAAGAATCAACTATATTGTTCGTATGTATGTGTTTGTGCGCTTATATAGGGAATAAGTGGTAAATAGTTCTAAGAGTAAATGACACTCAATCTTTTGTTGTGAAATGTTAAATATTCAGAGTTTCTCTTGAATATAGAATATACACATGTCCCATGTTTACAACATAAACACGGTATTCTTTTTTTTACATTTCGATAGATGTGTCTTGAGTAATAAAGTTAGATGGGTATTTTTCCTTTAGATGTTTATCAGTGGATCTGAAGTTTTTACTCGTTTTTGTTTTCTAACGGAATTCAACTCTCTGACATTTGTGATCGAATGATAACTATGTGTAATGTTCTAACTTACACAAACCTTCTGTTGCACGACGCTAATGAATCATGGAATAGTAACCAATTCGCTGATTGTATATTCCTTTGTGTTAATCGAATTTTATCGATTAACTGAAACTTATCCACTTGTTATTCAATATGGAGCTCGTTTTAGCTGAGATCTGACTTGAATATTATGATGACTCGACTGAGCTACGTTGTCTGGAATACTTATACTTTTAGTTTGTGCTATGCCATTTTGGTTGTTTGGAGAATCGTGAGATTGAAAGCAACAAACTTAGGGTTCATGGGCATAATCCTACTGCTGAATATGTTGCGTTTTGATTGATGGAAACGGGGTGTCGATTTTCTCAGGCAACTAACATTTTCAGCGATACTACATTCCAACAATGGAAGGAGGGGTGTTAGAATAGGTCGACACTAAAAGTACCACAAATTATTTTGCCCGATTGATTTCTGTCACCGGCGGTAAAACTTGAAGAATAAGTAGATATAGCATCAAAAACTATTCATAAAAAGACGGTATGTGACCGACCTCAGGCAGTTTTCCTTTGGACACTGTGGTCACACTATCAGGTCGACAGGATCACCCCTAACGCAGTTCCCTTTGCAGCCGCCTCAAGAAATGGCTTTCCATAGTGTGGGTATTAAGTGAACCTATATCTGACTCCAGTTAGATCGTATAATGATTGCTATCTATTTATACATACCGCCAACCCTCTTATGTAGTCGACTTAACTCGCATTAGTGAATAACGGAATAAGTCAAATACGTGGATGAAGTTTGAATACGTATATTTCGTACACTCGTTGATCTGAAGAGCCAATCAGAGAGACAGAGTGAAGGAAGCAAAACGAAATGACACTCAGTGGAAAAGGCGAGTGAGTCGACCCCATTTAACCAAGCGTGAATCGATATTTATAGTCAGACAAAAATAAGTTCCAGATACATGATGAATAGGGTAAGTAATTAACATACATACGATCATATAAAACACAGTCAGGGTTAGTAATCGAATAAAAGTGATAGAGTAAAAATGTCGTTTGAGAAGAATGAATAGATTGGTCTGAGCTTGACATAGTACCGGCCTCTGCAGGTAACTGAAACTTGACATCTACCCTCATACGTGTAACAATACTCAAGATCGTCATGCATTTGATTTATGTATTAGGCAATTGGGAGCTCTGCTTAAGGTAGTTTTCGCACTAGCTAAAACTCATCAAGTATGCTAAAATAGCTCAGTAGTAACGTTTCTTACTTGCATACTGTCTGGCTGTTTGAGCTTCATAGTAATCATCAGTCCCTCTCAATATTTCAGACAACTTATTTCTTATTAACTAGCAAGAAACCTATATCCACAGCTCCATTGAGATTGCCACCATTCACTTAATAAGCACTTATTCTATGACTAATCACGAACATTCAGTTATATATATCACATTCTATATACATTCTTATCAAGAAAAGTATTTGATTAATATTTGTGTACTTTTCTCTAAACAAATAAAAGCATAATGCATAATACACCTCGCATTTGCTTGGCCTTAAATTATTATCAATACAGAATGTCATTTAATCAATTCAGAAATAATACCATAGTGAAAGTGAATTTGAATCAATAATCGATAAGAGATAAAGAGGTATAAATCTATAAAAACCCTAGAGAGAGTATTGTTCTATATATTTTATTTGGTCTTTAAAAGCAGAGATAAATGGTAGGTAGCAGTGGGGCTCAGGATACACGTTTCATCCTATTTGGGACTCGTCTTCAGCTTCATGTATCCGCATCTTCAAGTTGATGTTCACTCTGGGACTTAAACCCAGTATCGTTAGCTTCGAATACCATTACGTTATCCAGTTAGCTACCGAGTTCAGATATTCACTGGTTTGTGCAATGATGTGAATTTTAATTCATTTATGATGCTTGTTTGATGTTTAGGAATACAATTGATCAATCTGTTCCAGTTCCTCTCATTAAGTCTGTAAATATCGAAGCAATGCTACTAAGAATGAACTGATATTTGGAGTATAGTTCGAAAAGACCGAGTGGAAATATATTCATGAAGGGATACTGGAATTCAGTATTTAGAGGAAGATTAAATGTGAATGCATCTACACCAGCGTGAACGAATCCTAGTCATACCCAAAATCTCCAACCACTGATCACGGTCATCGCACACACTACCCACATGTTTCGGTCCATCAGTCAGCATTTTCATGGACTAATGCCATCTCTTGGTTTGAGTGCCCCTAGCTTTCTTGTAATATACTCGTACACCAGTCATCATTTGTTGAAGTAGGCGGTCGTTCGGCATGCGTAACCTATGTCTTAATTAATGTAATTGATGAAAATTCATAACCTCATCAATCAACCACTGATTTTTTAAAATCTTTTTTCCAATATTCCTTTACTTTAAAGTTATCATTGACCATTCAATGGTTTTGGGGTCGTGTATATAAACTGATGAAGCAGCATAAGGCTTCATCCTATTGATCTGACAAAGTAGACTTCGCACTACAACGTTAGATTAGTGGTCTTATATGAAAATGTGATTGGATTGCGTAAATATAGATGGGTTCGGCGACCGAATATTGTCCAGTTTATCACAAAACTTATGGGTTTGATCTAATGTTTCACCTTCGCCACACACACTCATGAGTAATCCTAAACTAGGATAACATCTATATTCAATTACTAACTGTTTTTTGTTAGTAGTTATCTGGATGATATCATCAGTTTGTATTGTAAAGTGGTATGGGTCTTCGCAAAACGTCTAGGGATGTCATATTTTTCTTTTACCATACCGAAGTTTCAATATTCGGGAACCGAGTGATTTTAAAGAGTTTAAACATATCATCTGTCATTTAGCTGTCTAATAACTAATATATTCTACTCATTGCAACTACCTATTTACATCACTACCCATGTGAACGCTTTATTTATACATACTTACAAATTGAACGAATAATATCCTTTTCAATAGGTTCCCATCAGGGTCGTTTGTAAAATAAAACAAAATTATCCGTATAAGTGTTTTGGAAGTTTTTGAATGTTATTGAGTTTACAAACCGACTTATGTTAGACAATCATTGAAAATCTGAAAGCATTGGGCAGCTGGTTCGTCCTAGTACGGGACTCCTCAACAGTTCACATTCATGACCCTACCGTTGGGGATTGAACACATGACCTTCTGTCTCGTGCATGAATTATTAACTTCTAGACCATTTAACTAGAGTTCAACTTACGTCGGAACGTGATCTCAATTACTATGTGCACACTAGTAACTAGCGTCAAGAGGACATTTTCAGAGTTCTAGTGAGAAGCCGTATCCAGTGAGGTTCAACCATATATCAAGTATCGCCAAATTTTCACATGTATTGCTGTATCACTTAAGTTTGAACACACGAATGTTTCCTTGGTTTACTGAGTTGTGAAAAGTGGTAGATAAATTGTTTACTTTTCAAACCGATTGATTTCATGTTCGAACTCGTTTTCGTTTAATTCCCATTTCATAGATATATAATGTCATTAACTCGTACATAAAAATTACGACATGAAGCTATGTACGCAGACCTTTGTTTGTCTACTTACCTGAATTAAGTTGTTGCTATGTTAAACAAAAGCGTTGTAAATCTATGTATATTCTGTAAGAGTTGCATTCATACAGAATGTATTGCAGATATAATTTTTGCTAATATTAGGAACTTTTATCCAGAGTTACTTATCATTATTGTTGAGTAAGTACGCAGTGTTATGTTTACTTAGTCATTAGTGCTGATTGAATTCTGTCGATCGATCTTCCTATCAGTCAGTCATGATTATCATGTCACTGATGTCCATCAGCCCATGTTATGACGTATTCCGTTAGGATGATGTGATGAAATTAACAAGGCGGATAAGCAAAATGGTTGGAATAAACCTAGTATCAGTGATAGTGTGAAGAATTGATGACACCCATTAACATACACAAAATATGTCTCACAAAAATCACATTGACTAGGTTGACATGATTATGACTTGATCAAACCTGAATTCTGGTTGTATTGAATATTGTTGCTTTGTTGTTTTTTACTATTTAAATTTGTGTTAATTTGATTTGTAAAGAATTGGCTTACACTGATTCACTAGAGCATGACAAATATATCATAATTTTTATCATTACTGACGAAGAAGTCTAGAAAAATTATGTAATAACGTTGAAGCTCAGAACTTGGGCGAATATAAAGAGTGAATACATATGTATCTTAATGACTAATGCTTGAGTTATATAAGCCAATGTTTCCAAAGTTACAATGTAGAGACTAGTATAAATAATTCGATATCATGTGATCGATGTTTTGATGTTAAATGGTTGAAGGTAGTCGGTAGAAAATTCTTGATTTTGTTATCATGTTAGTTGGCGCTTGTTAGGAGGGAACATTTGAGATCTTGTGGGAGCCGATATTTTCTGTAGGTTTTGAAACAAGTTCACAGTTTAAGACGGTATTACTAGGCCACTCAGGTGGATTCTGACGTCCCATAGGCTCGGATATCTACATTAGTTGATCACTAACTAGTAAATTATTTAGTGCTTACATAGTCCCTAATGTTCGTTGATTTCTATCAGTCAAGTTACTGTGAGGTTAGGTTCTTGGTGTATGTGGACTTCTGACGAGTTTCATATGACAACGAAACAGTTGTTTAGGACTTCCTGATTTTCATTATTTATCTAACTGCGATCAATCCGTGCTGTTAGCTACCAAAACAGTTTTTCACTATATTCATTTGTTACCTGATTGACTGATTGGTTGGTTGATTTTGTCTACATATACCACCTATTCAACCTTCTTATTGGTATTTATTTCTTTCCATATTGTCTATAGGTAGGTGGCTTAAAATCTGGCTGCTTCAAAATCGGTAATACAGGCGGAATGACAGACAATATACTGGCATCAAAACTTTATCGACCTGGAAGGTGAGTATTGACATTCATATTTGTTTCGACAGCTGAATACTTCCGGTAAAAACATTATCTTGCCTTATTCTATCTAAATTGTGATATGTCATGTGGTTGATTGAAAACTTCAACCTATTCACTTTTTACATCTTACCCATAATTTAGTGTTACGTTCTACGATGTCCGATTCTGATGCTGACACAATTTTTAATATGCAGGTCAAAGTAGCTACTTGAGTAAGAAGGAAGCTTTATTGATGGAAACTGAATCGAAAGATACCTGTACACTTATCCATATATTTATGTATCAATCCACAATTTCGAATAATTACGTTTGTCTCGTTTGTTAGAAATGCAATCCAGATCTTGGTCAATTATGTGCGCTTATCATTTGAGTCATATATCTGATTAACTCAATGTATCATGTTGAGTTTTAGTTTAATCGTTTAATTGTTTCCATTGAACATAGTTGTCCATTTGATGAAAACAGAAAGAATCATATACAGACAAAAGAATGACAGTTCGGAAGTAAGATCTACTGTTTGTCAAGTGGAGAGAGTTTAATCTACACTTGAACGTGAGATTAAACGTATTACGTTTATATACAGATTTCTGATTAGAATTGCTAAAATTGTTACATTGCACAGTATTCGGTTTTATATTATTTTTAAGCCGATACTCATTTGACTGTATATGGATGATTCTTAAAGATAATTATGATAGGTAAAGGTTGGTGATTGGTAAATTGATTAGACTTGACGGTGTGTGTATATTTACGTTGAGTGTTTTCAAATATTGAAATAGACGATACAATAAGTCTCGTTCTCAGCCATTTATTTCTTTCTTTGCTTTCTTTCAGTGTTGCTTATGTATCACGTTCTGGTGGAATGTCCAATGAATTGAATAATATTATTTCAATGAATTCTGATGGTGTTTATGAAGGTGTCGCGATTGGTGGTGATCGTTTTCCTGGTTCAACATTTATTGATCATATTCTACGTTATGAAAATAATCCAGAAGTCGGTATGATTGTTGTCTTGGGTGAAGTAAGTAGAAAGTATGAAAGTGATCATTTCATAAATTTTTTCTAGAAAAAATAAAAAGTTCGTTTAAGTTGGATAGTAACTGACAGTGGAACTCCTAAAGTTTCGTACTACTGAGGATTAGTCAGCTGGGTGTACTTGAACCCTAGTGTTGCCACCTGGATATACCGAAATCCCAGTGTTGAACATCTCTGTATGAACATCAACACTGGGATGCTTTTTCATTCAGTTGACAAACCATCGATCAAACGAAACGTTCCGGATTCCATTGTTAGCCCATATCCAACTCTGATAAAAATTTGTAAAAAAGGTAATATTAATGGAATTCGCTCAAAATGCACGTTTGTAGATAGAGACTTATCAGTTTCAATCCTTAGCACTAACAATAGGAAAATACAAACTTTTGAAAACAAAAGAAATTCACTTGAAACGAGGTATGCTTGTTCTGCTATTTTAACTGAGGCTTATTCAGTTTCATTTTAGTTGTTGTATAGGTGTGCTAATAAGGATAATAAAATTGAGTAGATGCTTATTAGTCTTTCTTTCATATGCTATCAGTTTATAGAGTCATTGACTATTGGTCTGAGCTATGTTGGATGACTTGGCTCATCTGGCGTCGATTCGTAACAAGTACCATTGAGAAATCAACACATTGTTACTATTATTATTATTATTATTATTATTATTATTATTATTATTATTATTATTATCACTATCGTTATTATGATAGAAAATGTGGTTTATGGCTAGCATTGAAATCTAATATGTGTGTTTGTGACTAATCATCTGAATGTATCCACATCCCACTGTTGATCCTCACTCTGGTACTTGAACCTAGTACCGAACGTGTTATTCACTGAGCTATTACATCTTGTGCAACGGGTATAAATTTTTAATTCAATTTGTATATGCTTGAAGTGTCCCTTTGTTGACATCGGCGGCTGGATTTTGATCAGCCTACTACCAGCTAGAATTCATACATTTTATAAAGCTAGGGTCAAAATCACTATATAAAGGTGATCCGTACAGGATGCACACATTCTAAAAAAGACTGAGGCAAATTAAGTCTAATATATCACCAACAAGATATCTCAAACCTTTACGAATTAAGGTGAAAATTCCGGCTTCTCTATCGTGATGACTCAACGGAGCTATGGTGGCTGGAACACGTTATTTTAGGTCCTACTATGCCTACCAGGTCGGTTGGGGAAAGATAAAAAGTCGCAATTCAAGGTCCGAGGTCGAAGTCGTACTGCTAACTGCAATGAAGTATGACAACAGTAATTTGTTTCCCCCGGACAATCAGCATATGCATGAAGGACGAGGTTAGAAACGGTTGATCCAAAAGTGTCACAGCTCATCTTACTCTGTGGATTTCCATTCCCTATAGTAAAGAGTTTTGAAGTGCGGAGCTAACACATCCAAAACTTGTCATGAAAAGTTAGCGGGTGACCAACCTCGATCTCTTATCGTATATTCTCTGTAATCTTTCTCACAGGTCCGTAAGATCACCACCACTAGTCGAGCTTTTTCAAGTCCCTCAAGGAGAAATATCCTTCCACAATATGGAGAGCTTAGAGGTGATAACCACTCTCTAACAGCACCAGAGATAATATTGACTCATAAATTGGACATTATTATCATCATGATTATTATTACTATTATTATTATCATCATTAGTATTTTGTACTTCTTTTTTCTCTACCATAGGTTGGTGGTATAGAAGAGTATGCAATGATTGAAGCAGTTAAATTGGGCAAAATAAAAAAACCAATTGTAGCCTGGTGTATAGGATCATGCGGTGAATTATTAAGCGCTGCAGCTAATTCGAATGATAATACAGACAGCAGTAATATTGCTAGTGGTTCAATTCAATTCGGTCATGCTGGTGCATGTGCTAATTCTTTACAAGAAACAGCTACAGCGAAAAATTATGCATTGGCCAGTGTTGGTATACATGTTCCAGAATCATTTGATGAATTAGATCTCTTAATTAGGTTAGATTGAATTTCTTGTTTGTTCGTTTGTTTCTCTTCTCATCTTTAACCAACCTTTTGTCCATTTATGGTCATTTAATAATTTCGTTATTTCTGGCACAAACAAGAAACAAACAAACAAAATAACAAGTTGTAACATTTTTGAAATGTTGAAAAAGATTTAGAATTCATAGGTGGATGATGTTGAATGTATTTAAGTTCTCCAAGAGCTAGAAATGGTTGAATTGTGGCGCTTTCATTATATCATCCTGATAAATATCATCAACCAACAATGAATACTTCATAATTAAACCATTTCTAGCTTAATAAACTTAACAAAAGACCAAACATTGTAACACTGTGTTGTATGCTACTTATGCTGACAGATATAAGTAGTACGTAGCACCAATCGGAAGTAGAGTGCATGCCAATAGAAAACTAAGAAGATTCAATTGAAAAGAAAAGAAATGGAAACAGAGATCAATTGGAATAACAGCAGAATTGAAAGAATCATGAAGCATGTAAAGGAAAAATGATGCAAGATGTGCAAGTGATGTATTTAATATGTGGTTTTCATATTTTACGAAAGTACCTTGTAATTTTGCATTGAACTTAAATTTTCGTCCATAACAACACTAATTCTAAACGTTAAAATTAAAGATTATCACAGAATAATTTCAAAACGAAAATAAATTTCTTTTGTTTCCCCAGTGATCTTGTAATATTATAATTGAGAAGAATTAGAAAGTGAATAATCAGTAATGATCTATTAGAAATATGTACATAAATATGGTATCCTTCAGCTTACTGGTATTATCTCGTTATCGATTCATACAGGGAGATGTAGGGTTAATTCAATAATTTGATTTCGTGAACAACTATCATTCGGTTGCATTACATAACGATCAGAACCTCATTTATTCATTATAACAATGAAATTTTTTTTTCATCTCATCATCAAATCTTCTATGAGAAACACATATTCTGACTGCTTTCAAACAAATCCTACAATCTATTTCAATCATATATGTCTTGTTGCTGGACAACATGGTTGTCTATTCGCTATCTGTCTTTCCGCTTATCTGAGCTTATGATGCAAACTAATTTAGATGGATTCACTCGCGCGAGACCGATATGTCCTGGGTTTGAATCTCGTGATGCGGGATCGTGGATGCGCACTGCTGAGGAGCTTCACAATGAGACGAGACGGTTATCCAGTGCTTCCGGGTTTTCCATGATGGACTAACTTCAATTGACTCGTGATCTCGACTATTAAAATTGCTATAATACCCATAGAAAACCCCTGATGAGGATCTAATCAAAAACAATATTGTTCCCTTAAATTTATGTTGTTCTAAACGTGGATTATTTAATATTTCAGGTCTTGGTAGTTCATATATAATACACAAGCATCATAGTACTTAAAAGCTTTCAACTTAACAATCTCTTGTCAAATACTGATTACATGCTATTAGAAACACTAATATACTCTAACAAAATAATTGTCCAATAGTTCTCGACCTTTCTTTCAATTTTTTTTTATTGCTGTCTAATTGAAATTAGGTTTTCATGTCAAATCAAAGCAAAATAACTGAGGTTAATACCAAAACTAAACAATGATCATCATAATAAAAATTCAGAATGGTTGTTTAATATAATAGATTCTATTGTAATGATATAATCTGTACTGTGGTATCGGTTAATCTTATCAAACTCCAACATGATTTATATGGTCACAGTGATATTGATCATCTGAATTAGAAAAATAAGAAGAGCTTGACAACAGTTGAACTGATTAGAAGAAAGTAGTAAATTTTTATTTGTAGGTTGTATGACCATTAAAAATCATGGTACACTGGACATGAACACTTACGCAAAGGTTCTAAATGTTAAAACTTTTTAACCATGAAATCTAAAGGTCTTGAGTTTGATAGTTTGTGAGCTTGCGACTATGCACTCAGGAGGGGTCATGTACTAGGATAAAATAGCTGTTCCAGTGATTTATAGTTTTCAATAGTTATGCTACTGAAGTCGGTCGATGATTCGGAACTATTTATATATTTATATGTATATATTTATGTGTTGTTTGTTAATCAGAAAGTGTCAGGAAACATTATTCATTTATTTGAACACATAAACATTTGCTACAAAGGGGTACAAAAATATATATTCACCATACAGATTGGTTATAATTAAATTTATGTGCGGGCTAGAATATTGTCTGGCTGTCCAAACCGAAGCAGGTGTTTTTATCTAGTTAGCCCGTCCCCTATCCTTTGACTTAGAGATCTAATCCGCAAGATAGTTCAGTGACTTTAGAAAATTTGGTTCTATGGTAGCTGGTGACCAAGAATGGTTTCATATACCATATGGACCATTAGTTTTGAATCAGGGTTTTCTAACTTTCTTAACTTGTACCTACCAACTTGCTCTAGGCGTCGGAAATTCGCTTTCCATACTCTCAATTTCGTAAACAACATCCTTGCCACAAGAATACAGTGAGTAGGACTTCCGCGTGAGTCGCTATATACACGTAGAGGGAGAGAGGACTGTTAACCTGTATTGGTTGATTGTTTGTCTGAAACAAGACCATGTATTCCAAGAAATTATCAAGATTATAAAAATGACATACACACATCAACTATTTATCAAACCAAGGTAACGGTTACTAGAAGTTTCATTATCAAATTTGCAAAGACATGTATCAAATATTTTGATTTACATATCTACTCTGACGATAACACAATCATTTTACTAATTTTGTAAATGTGATCTCATAATAACGCAGTATTATCTGAAAATTTTTAGTCTTTTACCTCATGCTATCATCGCCATATCTGTGTTGTATTGTACACTAGGTACATTCTTTCTCAATTATAATAATTTTTTTATTGAGATCATGAACAGATTGATGTTAGACCACCATTGAAAACCTAGAAGCACTGGATGCCGATTGAAGGCCCTGGGTTCGAATCCCGCGTTGAGATCGTGGATGCGTACTGCTGAGCAGTTCCATAATAGGACGAAACGACCATCCAGTGCTTCCAGGTTTTCAATGGTAGTCTAACATCAATCGGTTCATGATTTCAATAAAAAAACTTAACAGTCTCAACAACTCTATACTGATATAATAATATTGATGTGAATTACTCTTTGAATGAACATATTTACGTCATCAGAAGGGGCTTTTTGGATATAACGGTAATTTAATAGTTGACTTCATGAGTCCACTGACGCTAGACCACCATGCAAAACCTGGAAGCACTGGACGGCCGTTTCGTCCTACTGTGGGACTCCTCAGCAATACGCAGATTGTATTGTTTTTCCTTCAATTTGTATAATCGACTAATTAATTTGTAATTTAGAATATTATTATTTCATTAAGTATATATATGTGCATATATTTGACTTTTGTTTCACGCTTCTAAGTTCGTATACTAGTAAAGATGAGTTTCATGTTAAATTGATTAATTGTAGACGTGTTTTTGATGAACTTGTAAGAAGTGGTCAGTTAATCCCGAAAACTGATCATCCACCTCGTACTGTTCCAATGGATTATGAGTGGGCCAAGGTAAGTTCATTTACATAATTGAGTTTTGACATTTTGAGAAATTTTCTACTTGCCAGAATCATTTTTCCTTTTTCAATGTAGTAAACATTGTTAATGGGTTGACATTTAGTTCGTCAGTAACACTGAAATGTAATACCAATCGATATATTTATGAGCAGAGATGCATTGCGGTTAACAGTGGAAACCAAGACGTGCCTTCCGTCCTATTTGGGACTCGTCTGCAGTTGAATGTATCTGCATCCCTGAGTTAATGTCCACTTTGGGATCCAAGTCCATTGCCGTTCTCTTCAAACACCATCGCGTTATCCACTTAGCTACTGAGTGTAGATAGCCACTAGCTTGTTCAAAGGGGATACAGCGACGTCCATCTGTCCCAAATCGGACAAAACGCAAGTCCTAGATTCCAATGCTAGCCACTACCATCTCTGCTCATGATTATTGTGTCTGAAGGCACTATCGAGGCAATCCTCACAGGATGCACGAATGCCAATAAGACACAATCATTTGCAATCCTAAACATTAATAGGAAGATCCAAGCAACTAATTCAAGAATGTAAATAAAAATAATATATTTGTAATATCCCAATGAGTAGAAAATTGAATTTTTCTGACGTTTCGTGGCTTAGTGTAAGTCACTTCTTCAGAGAATAAATAACCAAATTAATTTGGTTATTTATTCTCTGAAGAAGTGACTTACACTAAGCCACGAAACGTCAGAAAAATTCAATTTTCTACTCATTGGGATATTACAAATATATTATTTTTATTTATAACAATCAACCCAATGCTCAATTTATTCGAAATTATCAAATCAAACCTTGGTAGTGACACCTATAATTCAAGAATGATTTGATATATTTTTCAAAACAAATGTTCTTTGGCATTTGATTGTAAATTTAAAGGTTTTTGGATTTCAATCTGTGTAAATTCGTGGATATATGAGTACTGACGACGAATAATCTCAAACAATTGTTTGATACTCTTTGCTTTTTCAATTAAATAGTTAGTATGTGGTTAAACACAACAATCTTTATAATTTAACCGCCTATTATATATGTACTTAGAATTTAACAGTCGATGATAACTATACACCCAGTTTTCGTTACATTCAGAACTATTGTTCATCCACTATCAGTTATGTAAATAACTGTTCTTATCATGAACTATCATTCAACTGAAGAACTTTAAGAAAAACCATAGTATACTATGAGGTTGCTTCGTCCCAGTTTGTTGCAACATTCTTTAACAATGTACGTCCCCCGCATGCCGCATCAAGCATGAACTGTCGCCTCATATTATTTATCCTATAACTCGTAAACCTCTCTGAAGAAATAGCTCACACTTAGTCGCGAAGCGTCAGAAAATCTTATTTTTCTACTCATTGGGATATTACAAATATATTAATTTATTTATCGTAAACATTATGTTTACTTGTTTAAGGTACTATTTCTTTTTTTGTTGCTATGCATATGTGTGAGCATGTGTGTGTTTATATTTGTCCTTGATCATAGAAGTATATATGTGTATTTCTCCTTCATTCCTATATATCTTTTGTAATACTAATAAATCAATAAGGTAGAGAAGTTTGTTTACATTTAATGTTTGCTTGTGAAAGCAATTGAACCAGTAGTATCCTGTATTCGAATCACTCTATTTTTCATTTCTTATTTGGATCGATTGAGAAACAGATGATAATGATGACGGTGATGATCATCCAATGATTGTGATTCGTGTTTTCCTTAACTTACTTTTTCTCTCCACATATTATTGGACTATCATTTGATCTTATGATTGCGTATGCATATATGTTGTATGTCTCTTTCTTTGAGGTTTTGTTTCTTGTCTTCTGTTGATCTAACTTCTTTTATTCTCTTTACATAAATCGTGTTCTCAAGTTTTTATCCAATTAATTCGTAAAAAGAAGAGGTTGTTTCTAGATTGGTTAACAGTAAAATCGTTGGGAAAATCAACCTCATCTGAGTACTTTTCAACCTGCCTATTATATATATATATATATATATATATATATATATATATATATATATATATATATATATATATATATACCTATTTCTCAGCCAACGAGATGCACTTGTTCTTTTAGGTCACTTCTGATTGACATAGATTGACCTTCTCATCACTATATCAAATTTGTAGCGCCAATCTACTCCCACCCACGTCTCACGACGTACTTAGTTTTGCATTTCGTCCTCAGGTATTAGCCATAGAGTTTGCACAAATTGTTTACCACTGAATAGCGAACATGGATATGTACGGTATTTTTTTAGTTGAAAGAAGTCCATCTTTTAACAGTATCAGTAGTTGCACAATACATTTCAAACAATCTGACCACACATATACTTGTTAAGACATTTTTATATGAAAATTGTTCGAAATGTATTGCGCAAATGTATCACATAATTCTGATAAACTTTGTCTTCTCATTCCATTATCGAAATTTATCAAAGGGATTAACTGTTTTAAGTATCAATAGTGTTCCAGAAACTAGCACCAAAAACGATGGAACTTGGGGATATTTAAAAGGAAATTTTGATACTATGGTCCGAATCACGTAATATTCAGGTTTCTTAAGGCTACTGCTAGATTTAAATATTGTTGCAAAGGTTGACGTTTGTTGCGAACATTTAGTATTCAAATGTAGTACAAGAAATATATCGACATTATGTTATGTCGTGTTATTCTGACCGCCAATTAGTTATGGCTTGAAACATTAATCTATATCACGCGGTATATTGCCTAATCAGAATTTTGATTATAGATTAGTTCATCTACATTTGCAGGATGACTAATCAATAAGCAACAGCCGAGACCTTAACGCTCATTACCCCTTGAACTCTTTCTTACCCGGTAGCCAATTAGAGGATGTAGACAGGTAGCGGATTATTACACAATTAATTAGCAATAATTGGGGAGCAGTAAAAAATATCGATACAGTTAACAAGTCCACTGAAGGCTTACAATAAGAGGAATAAAGAGATACAACAATAGAGTTATTTACTATTTATACAATAAAAATACAGATATTAATAATAATCAAGAAAATAATTTCAACACTTCCAATTTTCCCAATATTCCTCCTGTCCTGAGCGCTCCTGTATTTTTAATAACGTAACTTCATCATTCTACTAGGTCATTCATCCATTTATTTATGGCGAACGTTGAACTTGATAAAAATATACATCGCCCTAAGTAGCCACATCACTACAGTAAGATGAAATTACCAAGACGAGATACCCTGATATTAAAAGTAACACTATCAGTGATAGTGAAAAAAAATGATTGGAAATGGGGTATTTGGTTCGAATAAATAGAGATAAATTCACGTAGCGAATAGTGTACAATAATATTAAAACTAGAAATCTACATTCTAGACAAAGAATAGATACGTCTATCCGACTGCGACTAATTTAATGCCATTTAAACAGATCTATCTATCTAATCACTGATCGCAATTATCATACTTCATCATAACCTGATAATTTCAACTTACCAACACGATCCCAACCAATTGTCAATGACTTCGTTAATTTAATTTGACCGTCTCTAGTTTTCTTTCAACCTATTTCGAGTAGAGCAAACTTCACTTATCTATATAGACATTGATTGGGCATATTTTATACCTGATCTATCCGCCACTACCACTTCCATCAGTGAATAATCACAATCTCATCAACCGATATGTCATCTTTGCCTAATACTCTATGTTCAACTGAAATTTTATTGTAAATTCTCATTGTTTTATTTGAAAGATTATGCTTATTATCAATCTTATTCTTAAATTATGAAAATTATAGTAAGTCATAGTAGCCAAGACTCTCTTAACTTTGAGAATATTCGATTTGCATATGTTTGACGACTTTGTCCATTTTTTATTCCTTAGTTTTATAATTTTCTTTAGGAAATTTATACTGATTTGTTTCGAGTTGAATATTCCTCTGTTAACATTGAATTGTTATCATATTCGTTTCATTATTATTGTCATTCTTTAAAGGAATTAGGTCTAATTCGTCGACCAGTTTCGTTTACATCAACAATATGTGATGATAGAGGCGAAGAGTTATTGTATGCTGGAATGCCAATTAGTCATGTGATTGAACAAGATTTAGGCATAGGTGGTGTTCTTGGCTTATTATGGTTCAAAAGAAGGTAATATCGATCGATATTTTTTTGAATGATTTTCTAATATATAATCATGGATTCGAATCTACATAATGGGTTCATGGGTATATGGTATTACGAATAGCTATTCAATGTCTTGTGATTTTTTTTTGATAACAGTCAATCAGTGGCTAGAAGATTTATGTTTCAATGTAATAGTGTTCATAACTTCTCCGTTATCTCAGTATTGATTTTTTATATGTTGATTTCGTGATTAATAGAATGAAAGATTCGTGCGAGTTTTTTCATTTGACGTCTGTTTACATCACAAACTGACTTTAACTAAATCATCAGAGAGCACTAGACAATTGTCGCACTTATAGTGTTGACCCTCCCCTCTTATTAGTAATGTGCGCTCATTATCTCACATCAGTGGTCGAACTCATGACCTTAGTTAGAGTTTCACACGATTATCGTAACAAGTTTTCAGCGAAGTTGTGTTGTGATATGACCCAGAATCGGTAGCGATATCATAAGCGCATTCACTCATCGTCTTAAGATACACATACTTTTCATTCCTCGAATTCATTCTTTTTTCTCGAATCATGTTTTCTCCTACCATTAATACTGTTGCTACTTCAACTATACTACTCTGGGATTTGTCTGAATAATTTTATCTAACTGTGCTGGTATGTTATGACAACTTGAATCAATACACACTTATATACTAGGTTCTACATTGTTTATGACTGAATGATAGATTTCTGTATTCTAATTCAAGCTACATTCTTTTTTTCCATAATATCTAACGATATGAATACCTGATCAACTAAATCAAGGCAAATGAGGCGAAGCTCGAACCTCAAATTGGCTTTGTGGAGCTCATTACTTCAATCTATACCTAATATATATGCTACTTTCTTTTAAATCATCTCTTAAGTGTTTATTGTCTATCTTCATTTAAAATGAAATTCATATACCTATCCCTCTATCTATCTATCTTTCTTTACATTTATTATCTATCTATTATATCATTAGATTACCTGAATATGCAACAAAATTTTTAGAATTATGTCTTATCATAACAGCGGATCATGGTCCAGCTGTATCCGGTGCACATAATACAATAGTGGCAACACGTGCTGGTAAAGATCTCATCTCTAGTCTTGTATCTGGACTTTTAACAATTGTAAGTTTGAATATTTTCTATTTTGTTTATTCTAGTGTATTATTAGTTTGTTTATATATGGAGTTATGTGTTACTGATCGATTGTTGTCTTTACTTGTTCGATAATTTTTCCTTTTGGAAAATAAAACTTTGAATATTGTAATCATAAATATGTCTTTAGTGAGTTTTTTTCTCGCCCATAGATACAATAATAAGTATTTTGATGGAGTATTGAATGGTTGTTGAATATTATATTTTCATAAGGAAACACCAGTTTAAAGATTCAAACAAACAACAACACAAAGATGAATTAAAACATCACTCCACTGTACAAGCTATTGGCTATCTGAACTCAGTAGCTAAGTAGATAACGCGATGGCGTTTGAAGCGAACGGTACTGGGTTCGGAGTCACAGGGTGAACATCAACTCAGGGATACAGATTCACTCATCTACAAATGAGTCCCAAATAGGATGAAACGCACGTCCTGGTTTCTACTTCTAGCCACTATCCATCTGTGCCCAGAAATGTTTTGATTTTGAAATGATGAAAGTGAAACTTTTGTAGTTTAGGTAAATGGTTTTATAGATATTGGATTTGCTAAGCTGAATGATTTACTGTGATACAGACTGGAAGTCAGTCACTAGTGCTGTTAAATGTATGAGGGGATTGCTAATTCCCGGTCACGCCTCCTATGCACAGATAACTCTTTTTGAAGGACCTGGAACTAGTCTTAGTGACCTTGAAATGTGATCATAAACTCGAAGGAATAACTATCTCAGACCAGTCACACATGTCCTCTTTATGAGTGGTTTTTGATGCTTTGCCTCGGTACTTTCCAAGCCTAACCACTGACGACTGGAATCAGTGAACAAGATAAAGTGTAGTACTTTTAGAATCCAGCTTTGAGGTTCAAACTAATAAGGGAGAATAAAAAAAAGTGCGCACTAATAAGGGAGATCATGAAAGAGGCATATATTAATGAAGGTGATCATTGAAAGAGGAAATAAAAATTTGAATGATGTGACATATATTTGATTCCCGTATTAGGACAAAATGGTTGTCCAGTGCTTCTACATTTTCAGTGGTTATCTGACTTAAATCGGTTCTTGATCTCAATAAAATTCATTAATCTCCACAATCCTATATTTACCGATATCTACTTATTTCTTACGGAAATGATTTTTTTTCTTGTTAGGGAGATAGATTTGGTGGTGCATTGGATGCTGCAGCGCGTCAGTTTTCACAAGCTTATGATGCCGGCTTAACACCTATTCAGTTTGTTAATCAAGAACGTCAAGCATCACGTCTTATCATGGGTATTGGACATCGGATTAAATCTATAACTAATCCAGATAAACGTGTTCAGTTACTGTTGAATTATGTCCATAAACATTTTGTAGCAACTCCAGTCGTTGATTATGCACTCGAAGTTGAAAAAGTTACCACTAATAAGGTATTTATTATTATTATTATTATTATTATTATTATTACGTTCTATAGATTTAAATGTTTGTCTGAGTCTTATTTTGCTTCATATAATCTCATTGAGTGTAGTTATGAATTTCGCGTTAACAGATTTTGATTCACAGTGGTTCACCAGTAACATACAATTGTTGCGAAATCTTAAGTCCTGTGTTCAACCTCATGGTCACCAAATAGTGTGTATATTCTCATATAATAACTAAATAGTAGTAATACTAGGAATTCTTATCCTGGTTTTTTTATTAGTTTCCAAATTGTTGTATGAGCTGTGGAAGTGGTCGAAACTTTTATATAACTCGATAGCATCATCATTGATAAACAAAGAGAATCTGATACAGATGTGAATGTACGGATTGGTGAAGCAAAGGAGGCATCCTACAATTGAAGAACATCTTGTACTCAAAACAATGCCAAAGTCAGAATTTTTAATAAAAACTTCAAAACAGTTAGTTCTATTGTACCGAGCTGAAACTTTGAGAACTGTTACATTCATCATCAAAAATGTACAATATTTATAAATAGCTGTTCATAGAATATATTCCAGATTTGTTGGTCAGACC